>NC_073241.2:32479393-32782424 GCF_029281585.2 Gorilla gorilla gorilla | reverse complement strand
TTTTGTACAGTATATAATATATATTTGCTGTACTTTGATATCTTATGTACAGTGTGTGATATGTATTTTGTGTATTTTCACATTTTATGTACAGTATATAATATATATTTGGTGTAATTTTATATTTTATGTACACTATAAAATATGTATTTAGTGTAGTTTGATATTTTATGTACAGAATGTAAAATAAATTGGGTGTCATTTTATATTATGTGTACAGTATGTAATTTATACTTGGTGTATTTTGATATTTTATGTACAGTATATAATATATATTTGGGAAATTTGATATTTTATGTACAGTATACAATATATATGGTGTATTGTGATATTTTATGTACAGTATATAATACATATTTGGTGTACTGTGCTATTTTACGTGCAGTATATAATGTATACTTTGTGTACTTTGATATTTTATGTACAGTATATAATATATATTCGGTGTATTTTGATATTTTATGTACAGTATGTGATATGTATTTTGTGTATTTTCATATTTTATGTATAGTATATAATATACGTTTGGTGTAATTTTATATTTTATGTACAGTATATAATAAGTATTTAGTGTAATTTATATTTTATGTACAGTATATATTATATATTTAGTATAATTTGATATTTTTTGTACAGTATATAATATTTATCTGGTGAAATTTGATATCTTATGTACAGTATATAACATACATTTGGTGCCCTTTGATATTTTATGCCAGGATATAATATATATTAGGGTTATTTTGATATTTTATGTACGGTATATAATATATATTTAGTGTACTTTTATATTTTATGTGCAGTATATAATATAAACTTGGTGTTCTGTGATATAGTATGTAAAGTATAAAATGTATATTTGGTGTACTTTGATATTTTGTGTACAGTATATAGTATATATTTGGTGTACTTTGATATTTTATGTACAGTATATATTATATATTTGGTGTACTTTGGCATTTTATGTACGGTTTATAATATATATTTGGGGTATTTTGATATTTTATGTACAGTATATAATATATACGGTGTATTGTGATATTTTATGTACAGTATATTATATATATTTGGTGTACTGTGATAGTTTATGTGCAGTATTTAATGTATAATTGGTGTACTTTGATATTTTATGTACAGTATATAATATATACTTGGTGTACTGTGATATTGTATGTACTCCCGTTGAGATCCGATTTTGGACCCCTCCGAGTGAGATAGGATGGGCTCACCACTTCTGGTCAGGCCGTCAGGGCCTCGCTGCAACACAGAATGAAACCATAAGTCTCAAGGCCTAGTGTCGGCTGTAAATTCACTGATGCATCAGCCGTGTGCCTCCCTCTTCCTTTGAAAGACAAGTGGCCTGCCCCGCTTGCAAAAGCCTTGGGGTTGGGGAAAGCCGACCGCGCTTTACAGGACACCTGCAAAGAAGAACAGAGGCGAATCCGAGGGGGAGACCATGCGACCACGCGTGGCACTGGCCAGTCCCACAGCAGTTGCTGATAATGTGTGCCACCGGAGGCATACGGGGCGACGGCGAAACAAAGGGTCGGGTCCAGGCATGTGCCGGTGGAAGGGGGAAACGGGTTACCTCTCCATCAATGCCAGGGAAAATCAAAGAACACCGGGGACCCGTGGCGTGGAGGGGCCGCCTGTGCCTGACCCAAGCCACTTTTTCAAACGCCTACCAGAGGAGCAAATAGGTTTCTGCAACACTCGCGACACCCCCAATCCTCCACCGACCTGGTAGCCCTGACGCAACTTTGGCTGGCACAAACCCACAGAGAGTGGGAAAGAAACACACAGAGACTGAGAGACAGAGAGAGAAGAGAGAATGGGAGGCACACACACAGACACACACACACACACACACAGAGTGATACAGCAGAGGCATTGAAACACACAGCCCCAGGCGACCCCTGAGGCGGCAGGGTTCTGCTCTGGAGGAGAACGACCCTCGGGTGAGAGAGAAGCCCAGGGGCATGCAGGCCGACCCGTCCTCGAGATCACGGACGGCGGCACGAGTTTTGGGGAGACTCACCCCAACCAACACCGTCCGTGCAGGCCTGAGGCTGGGATCCCGTGCTGCTTCCCCCGACTCTGCCTGGGGTTTCATCATCGTGGTCGGCCCTTTGCGACTCCTGGCATCCGCAAACGTTCCCTTCGACCCCGAGGAGAGATGAGGCCGGAGCCTCAGAGCCTCCACACCCAAGCACTGCCACGGAGGGCTCCTGCTCTGCCAAGCCTCGGGGACTGGTTTCTAAGACAACCGTGGGAACCACTGTGACGGGAGAAACCGCTGGCGCCTCGCGCATGCGCATTGGCTGAGCCGACTCGCGCTCCACTCCTGACAGATAGGCTGCGTCCCCTTTAAATGTTGCCACCGCCGCGCGGCGGCCGCGATGCTCCTGCTGCCGCCGCGGCGGCGGCTGGATCCTGGGTCCTGTTTGGGGCGGTGTGGGAGAGGGGGCCGCGGGTGTCTCGTCCTGTCCCAGGCCCAAACCCCCAGGGGTACTGTCCTCCGGACCTGCTTGAGCCGACTTCCACCGAGGGAGGGGGAGCTTCAGGACGCCTGCTGTGTTCTCCCAACTCCCGTTGAGATCCGATTTTGGTCCCCTCCGAGTGAGATAGGATGGGCTCACCACTTCTGGTCAGGCCGGCAGGGCCTCGCTGCAACACAGAATGAAACCATAAGTCTCAAGGCCTAGTGTCAGCTGTAAATTCACAGATGCATCAGCCCTCTGCCTCCCTCCTCCTTTGAAAGACCAGTGGCCTGCCCCGCTTGCAAAAGCCTTGGGGTTCCGGAAAGCCGACCGCGCTTTACAGGACACCTGCAAAGAAGAACAGAGGCGAATCCGAGGGGGAGACCATGCGACCACGCGTGGCACTGGCCAGTCCCACAGCAGTTGCTGATAATGTGTGCCACCGGAGGCATACGGGGCGACGGCGAAACAAAGGGTCGGGTCCAGGCATGTGCCGGTGGAAGGGGGAAACGGGTTACCTCTCCATCAATGCCAGGGAAAATCAAAGAACACCGGGGACCCGGGGCGTGGAGGGGCCGCCTGTGCCTGACCCAAGCCACTTTTTCAAACGCCTACCAGAGGAGCAAATAGGTTTCTGCAAAACTCGCGACACCCCCAATCCTCCACCGACCTGGTAGCCCTGACGCAACTTTGGCTGGCACAAACCCACAGAGAGTGGGAAAGAAATACACAGAGACTGAGAGACAGAGAGAGAAGAGAGAATGGGAGGCACACACACAGACACACACACACACACACACACAGGGTCATACAGCAGAGGCATGGAAACACACAGCCCCAGGCGACCCCTGAGGTGGCAGGGTTCTGCTCTGGAGGAGAACGACCCTCGGGTGAGAGAGAAGCCCAGGGGCACGCAGGCTGACCCGTCCTCGAGATCACGGACGGCGGCACGACTTTTGGGGCGACTCACCCCAACCAACACCGTCCGTGCAGGCCTGAGGCTGGGATCCCGTGCTGCTTCCCCCGACTCTGCCTGGGGTTTCATCATCATGGTCGGCCCTTTGCGTCTCCTGGCATCCGCAAACGTTCCCTTCGACCCCGAGGAGAGATGAGGCCGGAGCCTCAGAGCCTCCACACCCAAGCACTGCCACGGAGGGCTCCTGCTCTGCCAAGCCGCGGGGACTGGTTTCTAAGACAACCGTGGGAACCACGGTGACCGCAGAAACCGTTGGCGCCTCGCGCATGCGCATTGGCTGAGCCGACTCGCGCTCCACTCCTGACAGACAGGCTGCGTCCCCTTTAAATGTATTTGGTGTACTTTGATATTTTATGTACAGTATATAATATATATTTTGTATATTTTCATGTTTCATGTACAGTATATAATATATATTTGGTGTACTTTTATATTTTATGCATGGTATATAATATTTATTTAGTGTAATTTCATATTTTCTATACAGTACATAATATATATTTGGCGTGCTTTGGTATTTTATGTACAGCATATAATATATATTTGGTGTACTTTTATATTTTATGTACAGTATATAATACGTATTTTGTGTATTTTCACATTTTAGGTACAGTATATAATATATATTTGGTGTATTTTTATATTTTATGTACAGTATATAATGTATATTTAGTTTAATTTGATATTTTTTGTACAGTATATAATATATATTTGCTGTACTTTGATATCTTATGTACAGTGTGTGATATGTATTTTGTGTATTTTCACATTTTATGTACAGTATATAATATATATTTGGTGTAATTTTATATTTTATGTACAGTATAAAATATGTATTTAGTGGAGTTTGATATTTTATGTACAGAATGTAAAATAAATTGGGTGTCATTTTATATTATGTGTACAGTATATAATTTATACTTGGTGTATTTTGCTATTTTATGTACAGTATATAATATATATTTGGTGTACTTTGATATTTTACGTACATTATATAATATATATTTTGTATATTTTCATATTTTATGTACAGTATATAAGATATATTTCGTGTACTTTTATATTTTATGTATAGTATATAATATTTAGGATAATTTGATATTTTATGTACAGTATGTAATATATATTTAGAGTGCTTTGATATTTTATGTACAGTATATAATAAATATTTGGTGTACTTTAATATATTATGTACTGTATATAATACGTATTTTGTGTATTTTCACATTTTATGTACAGTATAAAATATATATTTGGTGTACTTTTATATTTTACGTACAGTGTATAATATATATTTAGTTTAAATTGATATTTTATTTACAGTATATAATATATATGGTGTACTTTGATAATTTATGTAGAGTATGTGATATATATTTTGTGTATTTTCATATTTTATGCACAGTGTATAATATATATTTGGTGTACTTTTATATTTTATGTACAGTATATAGTATGTATTTAGCGTAATTTGATATTTTATGTACACTATATAATATATATTTGGTGTACTTTGATATTTTATGTACAGTATATAATATATATTTGGGGTATTTTGATATTTTATGTACAGTGTATAATATATATGGTGTATTGTGATATTTTATGTACAGTATATAATACATAATTGGTGTACTGTGCTATTTTACGTGCAGTATATAATGTATACTTGGTGTACTTTGATATTTTATGTACAGTATATAATATATATTTGGTGTATTTTGATATTTTATGTACAGTATGTGATATGTATTTTGTGTATTTTCATATTTTATGTATAGTATATAATATATGTTTGGTGTAATTTTATATTTTATGTACAGTATATAATAAGTATTTAGTGTAATTTATATTTTATGTACAGTATATATTATATATTTAGTATAATTTGATATTTTTTGTACAGTATATAATATATATCTGGTGAAATTTGATATCTTATGTACAGTATATAACATACATTTGGTGCCCTTTGATATTTTATGCCAGGATATAATATATATTAGGGTTATTTTGATATTTTATGTACGGTGTATAATATATATTTAGTGTACTTTTATATTTTATGTGCAGTATATAATATATACTTGGTGTTCTGTGATATAGTATGTTCAGTATAAAATGTATATTTGGTGTACTTTGATATTTTGTGTACAGTATATAGTATATATTTGGTGTACTTTGATATTTTATGTACAGTATATATTATATATTTGGTGTACTTTGGCATTTTATGTACGGTTTATAATATATATTTGGGGTATTTTGATATTTTATGTACAGTATATAATATATACGGTGTATTGTGATATTTTATGTACAGTATATTATATATATTTGGTGTACTGTGATAGTTTATGTGCAGTATTTAATGTATAATTGGTGTACTTTGATATTTTATGTACAGTATATAATATATACTTGGTGTACTGTGATATTGTATGTACTCCCGTTGAGATCCGATTTTGGACCCCTCCGAGTGAGATAGGATGGGCTCACCACTTCTGGTCAGGCCGGCAGGGCCTCGCTGCAACACAGAATGAAACCATAAGTCTCAAGGCCTAGTGTCGGCTGTAAATTCACTGATGCATCAGCCGTGTGCCTCCCTCTTCCTTTGAAAGACAAGTGGCCTGCCCCGCTTGCAAAAGCCCTGGGGTTCCGGAAAGCCGACCGCGCTTTACAGGACACCTGCAAAGAAGAACAGAGGCGAATCCGAGGGGGAGACCATGCGACCACGCGTGGCACTGGCCAGTCCCACAGCAGTTGCTGATAATGTGTGCCACCGGAGGCATACGGGGCGACGGCGAAGCAAAGGGTCGGGTCCAGGCATGTGCCGGTGGAAGGGGGAAACGGGTTACCTCTCCATCAATGCCAGGGAAAATTGAAGAACACCTGGGACCCGGGGCGTGGAGGGGCCGCCTGTGCCTGACCCAAGCCACGTTTTCAAACGCCTACCAGAGGAGCAAATAGGTTTCTGCAAAACTCGCGACACCCCCAATCCTCCACCGACCTGGTAGCCCTGACGCAACTTTGGCTGGCACAAACCCACAGAGAGTGGGAAAGAAACACACAGAGACTGAGAGACAGAGGGAGAAGAGAGAATGGGAGGCACACACACAGACACACACACACACACACACAGAGTGATACAGCAGAGGCATTGAAACACACAGCCCCAGGCGACCCCTGAGGCGGCAGGGTTCTGCTCTGGAGGAGAACGACCCTCGGGTGAGAGAGAAGCCCAGGGGCACGCAGGCCGACCCGTCCTCGAGATCACGGACGGCGGCACGAGTTTTGGGGAGACTCACCCCAACCAACACCGTCCGTGCAGGCCTGAGGCTGGGATCCCGTGCTGCTTCCCCCGACTCTGCCTGGGGTTTCATCATCGTGGTCGGCCCTTTGGGACTCCTGGCATCCGCAAACGTTCCCTTCGACCCCGAGGAGAGATGAGGCCGGAGCCTCAGAGCCTCCACACCCAAGCACTGCCACGGAGGGCTCCTGCTCTGCCAAGCCTCGGGGACTGGTTTCTAAGACAACCGTGGGAACCACTGTGACGGGAGAAACCGCTGGCGCCTCGCGCATGCGCATTGGCTGAGCCGACTGGCGCTCCACTCCTGACAGATAGGCTGCGTCCCCTTTAAATGTTGCCACCGCCGCGCGGCGGCCGCGATGCTCCTGCTGCCGCCGCGGCGGCGGCTGGATCCTGGGTCCTGTTTGGGGCGGTGTGGGAGAGGGGGCCGCGGGTGTCTCGTCCTGTCCCAGGCCCAAACCCCCGGGGGTACTGTCCTCCGGACCTGCTTGAGCCGACTTCCACCGAGGGAGGGGGAGCTTCAGGACGCCTGCTGTGTTCTCCCAACTCCCGTTGAGATCCGATTTTGGCCCCCTCCGAGTGAGATAGGATGGGCTCACCACTTCTGGTCAGGCCGGCAGGGCCTCACTGCAACACAGAATGAAACCATAAGTCTCAAGGCCTAGTGTCAGCTGTAAATTCACTGATGCATCAGCCCTCTGCCTCCCTCCTCCTTTGAAAGACCAGTGGCCTGCCCCGCTTGCAAAAGCCTTGGGGTTCCGGAAAGCCGACCGCGCTTTACAGGACACCTGCAAAGAAGAACAGAGGCGAATCCGAGGGGGAGACCATGCGACCACGCGTGGCACTGGCCAGTCCCACAGCAGTTGCTGATAATGTGTGCCACCGGAGGCATACGGGGCGACGGCGAAGCAAAGGGTCGGGTCCAGGCATGTGCCGGTGGAAGGGGGAAACGGGTTACCTCTCCATCAATGCCAGGGAAAATTGAAGAACACCTGGGACCCGGGGCGTGGAGGGGCCGCCTGTGCCTGACCCAAGCCACGTTTTCAAACGCCTACCAGAGGAGCAAATAGGTTTCTGCAAAACTCGCGACACCCCCAATCCTCCACCGACCTGGTAGCCCTGACGCAACTTTGGCTGGCACAAACCCACAGAGAGTGGGAAAGAAACACACAGAGACTGAGAGACAGAGGGAGAAGAGAGAATGGGAGGCACACACACAGACACACACACACACACACACAGAGTGATACAGCAGAGGCATTGAAACACACAGCCCCAGGCGACCCCTGAGGCGGCAGGGTTCTGCTCTGGAGGAGAACGACCCTCGGGTGAGAGAGAAGCCCAGGGGCACGCAGGCCGACCCGTCCTCGAGATCACGGACGGCGGCACGAGTTTTGGGGAGACTCACCCCAACCAACACCGTCCGTGCAGGCCTGAGGCTGGGATCCCGTGCTGCTTCCCCCGACTCTGCCTGGGGTTTCATCATCGTGGTCGGCCCTTTGCGACTCCTGGCATCCGCAAACGTTCCCTTCGACCCCGAGGAGAGATGAGGCCGGAGCCTCAGAGCCTCCACACCCAAGCACTGCCACGGAGGGCTCCTGCTCTGCCAAGCCTCGGGGACTGGTTTCTAAGACAACCGTGGGAACCACTGTGACGGGAGAAACCGCTGGCGCCTCGCGCATGCGCATTGGCTGAGCCGACTCGCGCTCCACTCCTGACAGATAGGCTGCGTCCCCTTTAAATGTTGCCACCGCCGCGCGGCGGCCGCGATGCTCCTGCTGCCGCCGCGGCGGCGGCTGGATCCTGGGTCCTGTTTGGGGCGGTGTGGGAGAGGGGGCCGCGGGTGTCTCGTCCTGTCCCAGGCCCAAACCCCCAGGGGTACTGTCCTCCGGACCTGCTTGAGCCGACTTCCACCGAGGGAGGGGGAGCTTCAGGACGCCTGCTGTGTTCTCCCAACTCCCGTTGAGATCCGATTTTGGTCCCCTCCGAGTGAGATAGGATGGGCTCACCACTTCTGGTCAGGCCGGCAGGGCCTCGCTGCAACACAGAATGAAACCATAAGTCTCAAGGCCTAGTGTCAGCTGTAAATTCACAGATGCATCAGCCCTCTGCCTCCCTCCTCCTTTGAAAGACCAGTGGCCTGCCCCGCTTGCAAAAGCCTTGGGGTTCCGGAAAGCCGACCGCGCTTTACAGGACACCTGCAAAGAAGAACAGAGGCGAATCCGAGGGGGAGACCATGCGACCACGCGTGGCACTGGCCAGTCCCACAGCAGTTGCTGATAATGTGTGCCACCGGAGGCATACGGGGCGACGGCGAAACAAAGGGTCGGGTCCAGGCATGTGCCGGTGGAAGGGGGAAACGGGTTACCTCTCCATCAATGCCAGGGAAAATCAAAGAACACCGGGGACCCGGGGCGTGGAGGGGCCGCCTGTGCCTGACCCAAGCCACTTTTTCAAACGCCTACCAGAGGAGCAAATAGGTTTCTGCAAAACTCGCGACACCCCCAATCCTCCACCGACCTGGTAGCCCTGACGCAACTTTGGCTGGCACAAACCCACAGAGAGTGGGAAAGAAATACACAGAGACTGAGAGACAGAGAGAGAAGAGAGAATGGGAGGCACACACACAGACACACACACACACACACACACAGGGTCATACAGCAGAGGCATGGAAACACACAGCCCCAGGCGACCCCTGAGGTGGCAGGGTTCTGCTCTGGAGGAGAACGACCCTCGGGTGAGAGAGAAGCCCAGGGGCACGCAGGCTGACCCGTCCTCGAGATCACGGACGGCGGCACGACTTTTGGGGCGACTCACCCCAACCAACACCGTCCGTGCAGGCCTGAGGCTGGGATCCCGTGCTGCTTCCCCCGACTCTGCCTGGGGTTTCATCATCATGGTCGGCCCTTTGCGTCTCCTGGCATCCGCAAACGTTCCCTTCGACCCCGAGGAGAGATGAGGCCGGAGCCTCAGAGCCTCCACACCCAAGCACTGCCACGGAGGGCTCCTGCTCTGCCAAGCCGCGGGGACTGGTTTCTAAGACAACCGTGGGAACCACGGTGACCGCAGAAACCGTTGGCGCCTCGCGCATGCGCATTGGCTGAGCCGACTCGCGCTCCACTCCTGACAGACAGGCTGCGTCCCCTTTAAATGTATTTGGTGTACTTTGATATTTTATGTACAGTATATAATATATATTTTGTATATTTTCATGTTTCATGTACAGTATATAATATATATTTGGTGTACTTTTATATTTTATGCATGGTATATAATATTTATTTAGTGTAATTTCATATTTTCTATACAGTACATAATATATATTTGGCGTGCTTTGGTATTTTATGTACAGCATATAATATATATTTGGTGTACTTTTATATTTTATGTACAGTATATAATACGTATTTTGTGTATTTTCACATTTTAGGTACAGTATATAATATATATTTGGTGTATTTTTATATTTTATGTACAGTATATAATGTATATTTAGTTTAATTTGATATTTTTTGTACAGTATATAATATATATTTGCTGTACTTTGATATCTTATGTACAGTGTGTGATATGTATTTTGTGTATTTTCACATTTTATGTACAGTATATAATATATATTTGGTGTAATTTTATATTTTATGTACAGTATAAAATATGTATTTAGTGGAGTTTGATATTTTATGTACAGAATGTAAAATAAATTGGGTGTCATTTTATATTATGTGTACAGTATATAATTTATACTTGGTGTATTTTGCTATTTTATGTACAGTATATAATATATATTTGGTGTACTTTGATATTTTACGTACATTATATAATATATATTTTGTATATTTTCATATTTTATGTACAGTATATAAGATATATTTCGTGTACTTTTATATTTTATGTATAGTATATAATATTTAGGATAATTTGATATTTTATGTACAGTATGTAATATATATTTAGAGTGCTTTGATATTTTATGTACAGTATATAATAAATATTTGGTGTACTTTAATATATTATGTACTGTATATAATACGTATTTTGTGTATTTTCACATTTTATGTACAGTATAAAATATATATTTGGTGTACTTTTATATTTTACGTACAGTGTATAATATATATTTAGTTTAAATTGATATTTTATTTACAGTATATAATATATATGGTGTACTTTGATAATTTATGTAGAGTATGTGATATATATTTTGTGTATTTTCATATTTTATGCACAGTGTATAATATATATTTGGTGTACTTTTATATTTTATGTACAGTATATAGTATGTATTTAGCGTAATTTGATATTTTATGTACACTATATAATATATATTTGGTGTACTTTGATATTTTATGTACAGTATATAATATATATTTGGGGTATTTTGATATTTTATGTACAGTGTATAATATATATGGTGTATTGTGATATTTTATGTACAGTATATAATACATAATTGGTGTACTGTGCTATTTTACGTGCAGTATATAATGTATACTTGGTGTACTTTGATATTTTATGTACAGTATATAATATATATTTGGTGTATTTTGATATTTTATGTACAGTATGTGATATGTATTTTGTGTATTTTCATATTTTATGTATAGTATATAATATATGTTTGGTGTAATTTTATATTTTATGTACAGTATATAATAAGTATTTAGTGTAATTTATATTTTATGTACAGTATATATTATATATTTAGTATAATTTGATATTTTTTGTACAGTATATAATATATATCTGGTGAAATTTGATATCTTATGTACAGTATATAACATACATTTGGTGCCCTTTGATATTTTATGCCAGGATATAATATATATTAGGGTTATTTTGATATTTTATGTACGGTGTATAATATATATTTAGTGTACTTTTATATTTTATGTGCAGTATATAATATATACTTGGTGTTCTGTGATATAGTATGTTCAGTATAAAATGTATATTTGGTGTACTTTGATATTTTGTGTACAGTATATAGTATATATTTGGTGTACTTTGATATTTTATGTACAGTATATATTATATATTTGGTGTACTTTGGCATTTTATGTACGGTTTATAATATATATTTGGGGTATTTTGATATTTTATGTACAGTATATAATATATACGGTGTATTGTGATATTTTATGTACAGTATATTATATATATTTGGTGTACTGTGATAGTTTATGTGCAGTATTTAATGTATAATTGGTGTACTTTGATATTTTATGTACAGTATATAATATATACTTGGTGTACTGTGATATTGTATGTACTCCCGTTGAGATCCGATTTTGGACCCCTCCGAGTGAGATAGGATGGGCTCACCACTTCTGGTCAGGCCGGCAGGGCCTCGCTGCAACACAGAATGAAACCATAAGTCTCAAGGCCTAGTGTCGGCTGTAAATTCACTGATGCATCAGCCGTGTGCCTCCCTCTTCCTTTGAAAGACAAGTGGCCTGCCCCGCTTGCAAAAGCCCTGGGGTTCCGGAAAGCCGACCGCGCTTTACAGGACACCTGCAAAGAAGAACAGAGGCGAATCCGAGGGGGAGACCATGCGACCACGCGTGGCACTGGCCAGTCCCACAGCAGTTGCTGATAATGTGTGCCACCGGAGGCATACGGGGCGACGGCGAAGCAAAGGGTCGGGTCCAGGCATGTGCCGGTGGAAGGGGGAAACGGGTTACCTCTCCATCAATGCCAGGGAAAATTGAAGAACACCTGGGACCCGGGGCGTGGAGGGGCCGCCTGTGCCTGACCCAAGCCACGTTTTCAAACGCCTACCAGAGGAGCAAATAGGTTTCTGCAAAACTCGCGACACCCCCAATCCTCCACCGACCTGGTAGCCCTGACGCAACTTTGGCTGGCACAAACCCACAGAGAGTGGGAAAGAAACACACAGAGACTGAGAGACAGAGGGAGAAGAGAGAATGGGAGGCACACACACAGACACACACACACACACACACAGAGTGATACAGCAGAGGCATTGAAACACACAGCCCCAGGCGACCCCTGAGGCGGCAGGGTTCTGCTCTGGAGGAGAACGACCCTCGGGTGAGAGAGAAGCCCAGGGGCACGCAGGCCGACCCGTCCTCGAGATCACGGACGGCGGCACGAGTTTTGGGGAGACTCACCCCAACCAACACCGTCCGTGCAGGCCTGAGGCTGGGATCCCGTGCTGCTTCCCCCGACTCTGCCTGGGGTTTCATCATCGTGGTCGGCCCTTTGGGACTCCTGGCATCCGCAAACGTTCCCTTCGACCCCGAGGAGAGATGAGGCCGGAGCCTCAGAGCCTCCACACCCAAGCACTGCCACGGAGGGCTCCTGCTCTGCCAAGCCTCGGGGACTGGTTTCTAAGACAACCGTGGGAACCACTGTGACGGGAGAAACCGCTGGCGCCTCGCGCATGCGCATTGGCTGAGCCGACTGGCGCTCCACTCCTGACAGATAGGCTGCGTCCCCTTTAAATGTTGCCACCGCCGCGCGGCGGCCGCGATGCTCCTGCTGCCGCCGCGGCGGCGGCTGGATCCTGGGTCCTGTTTGGGGCGGTGTGGGAGAGGGGGCCGCGGGTGTCTCGTCCTGTCCCAGGCCCAAACCCCCGGGGGTACTGTCCTCCGGACCTGCTTGAGCCGACTTCCACCGAGGGAGGGGGAGCTTCAGGACGCCTGCTGTGTTCTCCCAACTCCCGTTGAGATCCGATTTTGGCCCCCTCCGAGTGAGATAGGATGGGCTCACCACTTCTGGTCAGGCCGGCAGGGCCTCACTGCAACACAGAATGAAACCATAAGTCTCAAGGCCTAGTGTCAGCTGTAAATTCACTGATGCATCAGCCCTCTGCCTCCCTCCTCCTTTGAAAGACCAGTGGCCTGCCCCGCTTGCAAAAGCCTTGGGGTTCCGGAAAGCCGACCGCGCTTTACAGGACACCTGCAAAGAAGAACAGAGGCGAATCCGAGGGGGAGACCATGCGACCACGCGTGGCACTGGCCAGTCCCACAGCAGTTGCTGATAATGTGTGCCACCGGAGGCATACGGGGCGACGGCGAAGCAAAGGGTCGGGTCCAGGCATGTGCCGGTGGAAGGGGGAAACGGGTTACCTCTCCATCAATGCCAGGGAAAATTGAAGAACACCTGGGACCCGGGGCGTGGAGGGGCCGCCTGTGCCTGACCCAAGCCACGTTTTCAAACGCCTACCAGAGGAGCAAATAGGTTTCTGCAAAACTCGCGACACCCCCAATCCTCCACCGACCTGGTAGCCCTGACGCAACTTTGGCTGGCACAAACCCACAGAGAGTGGGAAAGAAACACACAGAGACTGAGAGACAGAGGGAGAAGAGAGAATGGGAGGCACACACACAGACACACACACACACACACACAGAGTGATACAGCAGAGGCATTGAAACACACAGCCCCAGGCGACCCCTGAGGCGGCAGGGTTCTGCTCTGGAGGAGAACGACCCTCGGGTGAGAGAGAAGCCCAGGGGCACGCAGGCCGACCCGTCCTCGAGATCACGGACGGCGGCACGAGTTTTGGGGAGACTCACCCCAACCAACACCGTCCGTGCAGGCCTGAGGCTGGGATCCCGTGCTGCTTCCCCCGACTCTGCCTGGGGTTTCATCATCGTGGTCGGCCCTTTGCGACTCCTGGCATCCGCAAACGTTCCCTTCGACCCCGAGGAGAGATGAGGCCGGAGCCTCAGAGCCTCCACACCCAAGCACTGCCACGGAGGGCTCCTGCTCTGCCAAGCCTCGGGGACTGGTTTCTAAGACAACCGTGGGAACCACTGTGACGGGAGAAACCGCTGGCGCCTCGCGCATGCGCATTGGCTGAGCCGACTCGCGCTCCACTCCTGACAGATAGGCTGCGTCCCCTTTAAATGTTGCCACCGCCGCGCGGCGGCCGCGATGCTCCTGCTGCCGCCGCGGCGGCGGCTGGATCCTGGGTCCTGTTTGGGGCGGTGTGGGAGAGGGGGCCGCGGGTGTCTCGTCCTGTCCCAGGCCCAAACCCCCAGGGGTACTGTCCTCCGGACCTGCTTGAGCCGACTTCCACCGAGGGAGGGGGAGCTTCAGGACGCCTGCTGTGTTCTCCCAACTCCCGTTGAGATCCGATTTTGGCCCCCTCCGAGTGAGATAGGATGGGCTCACCACTTCTGGTCAGGCCGGCAGGGCCTCACTGCAACACAGAATGAAACCATAAGTCTCAAGGCCTAGTGTCAGCTGTAAATTCACTGATGCATCAGCCCTCTGCCTCCCTCTTCCTTTGAAAGACCAGTGGCCTGCCCCGCTTGCAAAAGCCTTGGGGTTCCGGAAAGCCGACCGCGCTTTACAGGACACCTGCAAAGAAGAACAGAGGCGAATCCGAGGGGGAGACCATGCGACCACGCGTGGCACTGGCCAGTCCCACAGCAGTTGCTGATAATGTGTGCCACCGGAGGCATACGGGGCGACGGCGAAGCAAAGGGTCGGGTCCAGGCATGTGCCGGTGGAAGGGGGAAACGGGTTACCTCTCCATCAATGCCAGGGAAAATCAAAGAACACCGAGGACCCGGGGCGTGGAGGGGCCGCCTGTGCCTGACCCAAGCCACTTTTTCAAACGCCTACCAGAGGAGCAAATAGGTTTCTGCAAAACTCGCGACACCCCCAATCCTCCACCGACCTGGTAGCCCTGACGCAACTTTGGCTGGCACAAACCCACAGAGAGTGGGAAAGAAACACACAGAGACTGAGAGACAGAGGGAGAAGAGAGAATGGGAGGCACACACACAGACACACACACACACACACACAGAGTGATACAGCAGAGGCATTGAAACACACAGCCCCAGGCGACCCCTGAGGCGGCAGGGTTCTGCTCTGGAGGAGAACGACCCTCGGGTGAGAGAGAAGCCCAGGGGCACGCAGGCCGACCCGTCCTCGAGATCACGGATGGCGGCACGAGTTTTGGGGAGACTCACCCCAACCAACACCGTCCGTGCAGGCCTGAGGCTGGGATCCCGTGCTGCTTCCCCTGACTCTGCCTGGGGTTTCATCATCGTGGTCGGCCCTTTGCGACTCCTGGCATCCGCAAACGTTCCCTTCGACCCCGAGGAGAGATGAGGCCGGAGCCTCAGAGCCTCCACACCCAAGCACTGCCACGGAGGGCTCCTGCTCTGACAAGCCGCGGGGACTGGTTTCTAAGACAACCCTGGAAACCACGGTGACCGCAGAAACCGTTGGCGCCTCGCGCATGCGCATTGGCTGAGCCGACTCGCGCTCCACTCCTGACAGACAGGCTGCGTCCCCTTTAAATGTATTTGGTGTACTTTGATATTTTATGTACAGTATATAATATATATTTTGTATATTTTCATGTTTCATGTACAGTATATAATATATATTTGGTGTACTTTTATATTTTATGTATGGTATATAATATTTATTTAGTGTAATTTCATATTTTCTATACAGTACATAATATATATTTGGCGTGCTTTGGTATTTTATGTACAACATATAATATATATTTGGTGTACTTTTATATTTTATGTACAGTATATAATACGTATTTTGTGTATTTTCACATTTTAGGTACAGTATATAATATATATTTGGTGTACTTTTATATTTTATGTACAGTATATAATGTATATTTAGTTTAATTTGATATTTTTTGTACAGTATATAATATATATTTGCTGTACTTTGATATCTTATGTACAGTGTGTGATATGTATTTTGTGTATTTTCACATTTTATGTACAGTATATAATATATATTTGGTGTATTTTTATATTTTATGTACAGTATAAAATATGTATTTAGTGTAGTTTGATATTTTATGTACAGTATGTAAAATAAATTGGGTGTCATTTTATATTATGTGTACAGTATATAATTTATACTTGGTGTATTTTGATATTTTATGTACAGTATATAATATATATTTGGTGTACTTTGATATTTTATGTACATTATATAATATATATTTTGAATATTTTCATATTTTATGTACAGTATATAAGATATATTTCGTGTACTTTTATATTTTATGTATAGTATATAATATTTAGGGTAATTTGATATTTTATGTACAGTATGTAATATATATTTAGAGTGCTTTGATATTTTATGTACAGTATATAATACATATTTGGTGTACTTTAATATATTATGTACTGTATATAATACGTATTTTGTGTATTTTCACATTTTATGTACAGTATAAAATATATATTTGGTGTACTTTTATATTTTACGTACAGTGTATAATATATATTTAGTTTAAATTGATATTTTATTTACAGTATATAATATATATGGTGTACTTTGATAATTTATGTAGAGTATGTGATATATATTTTGTGTATTTTCATATTTTATGCACAGTGTATAATATATACTTGGTGTACTTTTATATTTTATGTAGAGTATATAGTATGTATTTAGCGTAATTTGATATTTTATGTACAGTATATAATATATATTTGGTGTACTTTGATATTTTATGTACAGTATATAATATATATTTGGGGTATTTTGATATTTTATGTACAGTATATAATATATATGGTGTATTGTGATATTTTATGTACAGTATATAATACATATTTGGTGTACTGTGCTATTTTACGTGCAGTATATAATGTATACTTGGTGTACTTTGATATTTTATGTACAGTATATAATATATATTCGGTGTATTTTGATATTTTATGTACAGTATGTGATATGTATTTTGTGTATTTTCATATTTTATGTATAGTATATAATATATGTTTGGTGTAATTTTATATTTTATGTACAGTATATAATAAGTATTTAGTGTAATTTATATTTTATGTACAGTATATATTATATATTTAGTATAATTTGATATTTTTTGTACAGTATATAATATAAATCTGGTGAAATTTGATATCTTATGTACAGTATATAACATACATTAGGTACCCTTTGATGTTTTATGCCAGGATATAATATATATTAGGGTTATTTTGATATTTTATGTACGGTATATAATATATATTTAGTGTACTTTTATATTTTATCTGCAGTATATAATATATACTTGGTGTTCTGTGATATATTATGCACAGTATAAAATGTATATTTGGTGTACTTTGATATTTTGTGTACAGTATATAGTATATATTTGGTGTACTTTGATATTTTATGTACAGTATATATTATATATTTGGTGTACTTTGGCATTTTATGTACGGTTTATAATATATATTTGGGGTATTTTGATATTTTATGTACAGTATATAATATATACGGTGTATTGTGATATTTTATGTACAGTATATTATATATATTTGGTGTACTGTGATAGTTTATGTGCAGTATTTAATGTATAATTGGTGTACTTTGATATTTTATGTACAGTATATAATATATACTTGGTGTACTGTGATATTGTATGTACTCCCGTTGAGATCCGATTTTGGACCCCTCCGAGTGAGATAGGATGGGCTCACCACTTCTGGTCAGGCCGGCAGGGCCTCGCTGCAACACAGAATGAAACCATAAGTCTCAAGGCCTAGTGTTGGCTGTAAATTCACTGATGCATCAGCCGTGTGCCTCCCTCTTCCTTTGAAAGACAAGTGGCCTGCCCCGCTTGCAAAAGCCCTGGGGTTCCGGAAAGCCGACCGCGCTTTACAGGACACCTGCAAAGAAGAACAGAGGTGAATCCGAGGGGGAGACCATGCGACCACGCGTGGCACTGGCCAGTCCCACAGCAGTTGCTGATAATGTGTGCCACCGGAGGCATACGGGGCGACGGCGAAGCAAAGGGTCGGGTCCAGGCATGTGCCGGTGGAAGGGGGAAACGGGTTACCTCTCCATCAATGCCAGGGAAAATCGAAGAACACCTGGGACCCGGGGCGTGGAGGGGCCGCCTGTGCCTGACCCAAGCCACGTTTTCAAACGCCTACCAGAGGAGCAAATAGGTTTCTGCAAAACTCGCGACACCCCCAATCCTCCACCGACCTGGTAGCCCTGACGCAACTTTGGCTGGCACAAACCCACAGAGAGTGGGAAAGAAACACACAGAGACTGAGAGACAGAGGGAGAAGAGAGAATGGGAGGCACACACACAGACACACACACACACACACACACAGAGTGATACAGCAGAGGCATTGAAACACACAGCCCCAGGCGACCCCTGAGGCGGCAGGGTTCTGCTCTGGAGGAGAACGACCCTCGGGTGAGAGAGAAGCCCAGGGGCACGCAGGCTGACCCGTCCTCGAGATCACGGACGGCGGCACGAGTTTTGGGGAGACTCACCCCAACCAACACCGTCCGTGCAGGCCTGAGGCTGGGATCCCGTGCTGCTTCCCCCGACTCTGCCTGGGGTTTCATCATCGTGGTCGGCCCTTTGCGACTCCTGGCATCCGCAAACGTTCCCTTCGACCCCGAGGAGAGATGAGGCCGGAGCCTCAGAGCCTCCACACCCAAGCACTGCCACGGAGGGCTCCTGCTCTGCCAAGCCTCGGGGACTGGTTTCTAAGACAACCGTGGGAACCACTGTGATGGGAGAAACCGCTGGCGCCTCGCGCATGCGCATTGGCTGAGCCGACTCGCGCTCCACTCCTGACAGATAGGCTGCGTCCCCTTTAAATGTTGCCACCGCCGCGCGGCGGCCGCGATGCTCCTGCTGCCGCCGCGGCGGCGGCTGGATCCTGGGTCCTGTTTGGGGCGGTGTGGGAGAGGGGGCCGCGGGTGTCTCGTCCTGTCCCAGGCCCAAACCCCCAGGGGTACTGTCCTCCGGACCTGCTTGAGCCGACTTCCACCGAGGGAGGGGGAGCTTCAGGACGCCTGCTGTGTTCTCCCAACTCCCGTTGAGATCCGATTTTGGTCCCCTCCGAGTGAGATAGGATGGGCTCACCACTTCTGGTCAGGCCGGCAGGGCCTCGCTGCAACACAGAATGAAACCATAAGTCTCAAGGCCTAGTGTCAGCTGTAAATTCACTGATGCATCAGCCCTCTGCCTCCCTCCTCCTTTGAAAGACCAGTGGCCTGCCCCGCTTGCAAAAGCCTTGGGGTTCCGGAAAGCCGACCGCGCTTTACAGGACACCTGCAAAGAAGAACAGAGGCGAATCCGAGGGGGAGACCATGCGACCACGCGTGGCACTGGCCAGTCCCACAGCAGTTGCTGATAATGTGTGCCACCGGAGGCATACGGGGCGACGGCGAAACAAAGGGTCGGGTCCAGGCATGTGCCGGTGGAAGGGGGAAACGGGTTACCTCTCCATCAATGCCAGGGAAAATCAAAGAACACCGGGGACCCGGGGCGTGGAGGGGCCGCCTGTGCCTGACCCAAGCCACTTTTTCAAACGCCTACCAGAGGAGCAAATAGGTTTCTGCAAAACTCGCGACACCCCCAATCCTCCACCGACCTGGTAGCCCTGACGCAACTTCGGCTGGCACAAACCCACAGAGAGTGGGAAAGAAATACACAGAGACTGAGAGACAGAGAGAGAAGAGAGAATGGGAGGCACACACACAGACACACACACACACACACACAGGGTCATACAGCAGAGGCATGGAAACACACAGCCCCAGGCGACCCCTGAGGTGGCAGGGTTCTGCTCTGGAGGAGAACGACCCTCGGGTGAGAGAGAAGCCCAGGGGCACGCAGGCTGACCCGTCCTCGAGATCACGGACGGCGGCACGACTTTTGGGGCGACTCACCCCAACCAACACCGTCCGTGCAGGCCTGAGGCTGGGATCCCGTGCTGCTTCCCCCGACTCTGCCTGGGGTTTCATCATCATGGTCGGCCCTTTGCGTCTCCTGGCATCCGCAAACGTTCCCTTCGACCCCGAGGAGAGATGAGGCCGGAGCCTCAGAGCCTCCACACCCAAGCACTGCCACGGAGGGCTCCTGCTCTGCCAAGCCGCGGGGACTGGTTTCTAAGACAACCGTGGGAACCACGGTGACCGCAGAAACCGTTGGCGCCTCGCGCATGCGCATTGGCTGAGCCGACTCGCGCTCCACTCCTGACAGGCTGCGTCCCCTTTAAATGTATTTGGTGTACTTTGATATTTTATGTACAGTATATAATATATATTTTGTATATTTTCATGTTTCATGTACAGTATATAATATATATTTGGTGTACTTTTATATTTTATGCATGGTATATAATATTTATTTAGTGTAATTTCATATTTTCTATACAGTACATAATATATATTTGGCGTGCTTTGGTATTTTATGTACAGCATATAATATATATTTGGTGTACTTTTATATTTTATGTACAGTATATAATACGTATTTTGTGTATTTTCACATTTTAGGTACAGTATATAATATATATTTGGTGTACTTTTATATTTTATGTACAGTATATAATGTATATTTAGTTTAATTTGATATTTTTTGTACAGTATATAATATATATTTGCTGTACTTTGATATCTTATGTACAGTGTGTGATATGTATTTTGTGTATTTTCACATTTTATGTACAGTATATAATATATATTTGGTGTATTTTTATGTTTTATGTACAGTATAAAATATGTATTTAGTGTAGTTTGATATTTTATGTACAGTAAGTAAAATAAATTGGGTGTCATTTTATATTATGTGTACAGTATATAATTTGTACTTGGTGTATTTTGATATTTTATGTACAGTATATAATATATATTTGGTGTACTTTGATATTTTATGTACATTATATAATATATATTTTGTATATTTTCATATTTTATGTACAGTATATAAGATATATTTCGTGTACTTTTATATTTTATGTATAGTATATAATATTTAGGGTAATTTGATATTTTATGTACAGTATGTAATATATGTATATATATATATATACAAATATATATACAAATATATATAGTATATATTTGGTGTACTTTGATATTTTATGTACAGTATATATTATATATTTGGTGTACTTTGGCATTTTATGTACGGTTTATAATATATATTTGGGGTATTTTGATATTTTATGTACAGTATATAATATATACGGTGTATTGTGATATTTTATGTACAGTATATTATATATATTTGGTGTACTGTGATAGTTTATGTGCAGTATTTAATGTATAATTGGTGTACTTTGATATTTTATGTACAGTATATAATATATACTTGGTGTACTGTGATATTGTATGTACTCCCGTTGAGATCCGATTTTGGACCCCTCCGAGTGAGATAGGATGGGCTCACCACTTCTGGTCAGGCCGGCAGGGCCTCGCTGCAACACAGAATGAAACCATAAGTCTCAAGGCCTAGTGTCGGCTGTAAATTCACTGATGCATCAGCCGTGTGCCTCCCTCTTCCTTTGAAAGACAAGTGGCCTGCCCCGCTTGCAAAAGCCTTGGGGTTGGGGAAAGCCGACCGCGCTTTACAGGACACCTGCAAAGAAGAACAGAGGCGAATCCGAGGGGGAGACCATGCGACCACGCGTGGCACTGGCCAGTCCCACAGCAGTTGCTGATAATGTGTGCCACCGGAGGCATACGGGGCGACGGCGAAACAAAGGGTCGGGTCCAGGCATGTGCCGGTGGAAGGGGGAAACGGGTTACCTCTCCATCAATGCCAGGGAAAATCAAAGAACACCGGGGACCCGTGGCGTGGAGGGGCCGCCTGTGCCTGACCCAAGCCACTTTTTCAAACGCCTACCAGAGGAGCAAATAGGTTTCTGCAACACTCGCGACACCCCCAATCCTCCACCGACCTGGTAGCCCTGACGCAACTTTGGCTGGCACAAACCCACAGAGAGTGGGAAAGAAACACACAGAGACTGAGAGACAGAGAGAGAAGAGAGAATGGGAGGCACACACACAGACACACACACACACACACACAGAGTGATACAGCAGAGGCATTGAAACACACAGCCCCAGGCGACCCCTGAGGCGGCAGGGTTCTGCTCTGGAGGAGAACGACCCTCGGGTGAGAGAGAAGCCCAGGGGCACGCAGGCCGACCCGTCCTCGAGATCACGGACGGCGGCACGAGTTTTGGGGAGACTCACCCCAACCAACACCGTCCGTGCAGGCCTGAGGCTGGGATCCCGTGCTGCTTCCCCCGACTCTGCCTGGGGTTTCATCATCGTGGTCGGCCCTTTGCGACTCCTGGCATCCGCAAACGTTCCCTTCGACCCCGAGGAGAGATGAGGCCGGAGCCTCAGAGCCTCCACACCCAAGCACTGCCACGGAGGGCTCCTGCTCTGCCAAGCCTCGGGGACTGGTTTCTAAGACAACCGTGGGAACCACTGTGACGGGAGAAACCGCTGGCGCCTCGCGCATGCGCATTGGCTGAGCCGACTCGCGCTCCACTCCTGACAGATAGGCTGCGTCCCCTTTAAATGTTGCCACCGCCGCGCGGCGGCCGCGATGCTCCTGCTGCCGCCGCGGCGGCGGCTGGATCCTGGGTCCTGTTTGGGGCGGTGTGGGAGAGGGGGCCGCGGGTGTCTCGTCCTGTCCCAGGCCCAAACCCCCAGGGGTACTGTCCTCCGGACCTGCTTGAGCCGACTTCCACCGAGGGAGGGGGAGCTTCAGGACGCCTGCTGTGTTCTCCCAACTCCCGTTGAGATCCGATTTTGGTCCCCTCCGAGTGAGATAGGATGGGCTCACCACTTCTGGTCAGGCCGGCAGGGCCTCGCTGCAACACAGAATGAAACCATAAGTCTCAAGGCCTAGTGTCAGCTGTAAATTCACTGATGCATCAGCCCTCTGCCTCCCTCCTCCTTTGAAAGACCAGTGGCCTGCCCCGCTTGCAAAAGCCTTGGGGTTCCGGAAAGCCGACCGCGCTTTACAGGACACCTGCAAAGAAGAACAGAGGCGAATCCGAGGGGGAGACCATGCGACCACGCGTGGCACTGGCCAGTCCCACAGCAGTTGCTGATAATGTGTGCCACCGGAGGCATACGGGGCGACGGCGAAACAAAGGGTCGGGTCCAGGCATGTGCCGGTGGAAGGGGGAAACGGGTTACCTCTCCATCAATGCCAGGGAAAATCAAAGAACACCGGGGACCCGGGGCGTGGAGGGGCCGCCTGTGCCTGACCCAAGCCACTTTTTCAAACGCCTACCAGAGGAGCAAATAGGTTTCTGCAAAACTCGCGACACCCCCAATCCTCCACCGACCTGGTAGCCCTGACGCAACTTCGGCTGGCACAAACCCACAGAGAGTGGGAAAGAAATACACAGAGACTGAGAGACAGAGAGAGAAGAGAGAATGGGAGGCACACACACAGACACACACACACACACACACAGGGTCATACAGCAGAGGCATGGAAACACACAGCCCCAGGCGACCCCTGAGGTGGCAGGGTTCTGCTCTGGAGGAGAACGACCCTCGGGTGAGAGAGAAGCCCAGGGGCACGCAGGCTGACCCGTCCTCGAGATCACGGACGGCGGCACGACTTTTGGGGCGACTCACCCCAACCAACACCGTCCGTGCAGGCCTGAGGCTGGGATCCCGTGCTGCTTCCCCCGACTCTGCCTAGGGTTTCATCATCATGGTCGGCCCTTTGCGTCTCCTGGCATCCGCAAACGTTCCCTTCGACCCCGAGGAGAGATGAGGCCGGAGCCTCAGAGCCTCCACACCCAAGCACTGCCACGGAGGGCTCCTGCTCTGCCAAGCCGCGGGGACTGGTTTCTAAGACAACCGTGGGAACCACGGTGACCGCAGAAACCGTTGGCGCCTCGCGCATGCGCATTGGCTGAGCCGACTCGCGCTCCACTCCTGACAGACAGGCTGCGTCCCCTTTAAATGTATTTGGTGTACTTTGATATTTTATGTACAGTATATAATATATATTTTGTATATTTTCATGTTTCATGTACAGTATATAATATATATTTGGTGTACTTTTATATTTTATGCATGGTATATAATATTTATTTAGTGTAATTTCATATTTTCTATACAGTACATAATATATATTTGGCGTGCTTTGGTATTTTATGTACAGCATATAATATATATTTGGTGTACTTTTATATTTTATGTACAGTATATAATACGTATTTTGTGTATTTTCACATTTTAGGTACAGTATATAATATATATTTGGTGTACTTTTATATTTTATGTACAGTATATAATGTATATTTAGTTTAATTTGATATTTTTTGTACAGTATATAATATATATTTGCTGTACTTTGATATCTTATGTACAGTGTGTGATATGTATTTTGTGTATTTTCACATTTTATGTACAGTATATAATATATATTTGGTGTATTTTTATGTTTTATGTACAGTATAAAATATGTATTTAGTGTAGTTTGATATTTTATGTACAGTAAGTAAAATAAATTGGGTGTCATTTTATATTATGTGTACAGTATATAATTTGTACTTGGTGTATTTTGATATTTTATGTACAGTATATAATATATATTTGGTGTACTTTGATATTTTATGTACATTATATAATATATATTTTGTATATTTTCATATTTTATGTACAGTATATAAGATATATTTCGTGTACTTTTATATTTTATGTATAGTATATAATATTTAGGGTAATTTGATATTTTATGTACAGTATGTAATATATGTATATATATATATATACAAATATATATACAAATATATATAGTATATATTTGGTGTACTTTGATATTTTATGTACAGTATATATTATATATTTGGTGTACTTTGGCATTTTATGTACGGTTTATAATATATATTTGGGGTATTTTGATATTTTATGTACAGTATATAATATATACGGTGTATTGTGATATTTTATGTACAGTATATTATATATATTTGGTGTACTGTGATAGTTTATGTGCAGTATTTAATGTATAATTGGTGTACTTTGATATTTTATGTACAGTATATAATATATACTTGGTGTACTGTGATATTGTATGTACTCCCGTTGAGATCCGATTTTGGACCCCTCCGAGTGAGATAGGATGGGCTCACCACTTCTGGTCAGGCCGGCAGGGCCTCGCTGCAACACAGAATGAAACCATAAGTCTCAAGGCCTAGTGTCGGCTGTAAATTCACTGATGCATCAGCCGTGTGCCTCCCTCTTCCTTTGAAAGACAAGTGGCCTGCCCCGCTTGCAAAAGCCTTGGGGTTGGGGAAAGCCGACCCCGCTTTACAGGACACCTGCAAAGAAGAACAGAGGCGAATCCGAGGGGGAGACCATGCGACCACGCGTGGCACTGGCCAGTCCCACAGCAGTTGCTGATAATGTGTGCCACCGGAGGCATACGGGGCGACGGCGAAACAAAGGGTCGGGTCCAGGCATGTGCCGGTGGAAGGGGGAAACGGGTTACCTCTCCATCAATGCCAGGGAAAATCAAAGAACACCGGGGACCCGTGGCGTGGAGGGGCCGCCTGTGCCTGACCCAAGCCACTTTTTCAAACGCCTACCAGAGGAGCAAATAGGTTTCTGCAACACTCGCGACACCCCCAATCCTCCACCGACCTGGTAGCCCTGACGCAACTTTGGCTGGCACAAACCCACAGAGAGTGGGAAAGAAACACACAGAGACTGAGAGACAGAGAGAGAAGAGAGAATGGGAGGCACACACACAGACACACACACACACACACACAGAGTGATACAGCAGAGGCATTGAAACACACAGCCCCAGGCGACCCCTGAGGCGGCAGGGTTCTGCTCTGGAGGAGAACGACCCTCGGGTGAGAGAGAAGCCCAGGGGCACGCAGGCCGACCCGTCCTCGAGATCACGGACGGCGGCACGAGTTTTGGGGAGACTCACCCCAACCAACACCGTCCGTGCAGGCCTGAGGCTGGGATCCCGTGCTGCTTCCCCCGACTCTGCCTGGGGTTTCATCATCGTGGTCGGCCCTTTGCGACTCCTGGCATCCGCAAACGTTCCCTTCGACCCCGAGGAGAGATGAGGCCGGAGCCTCAGAGCCTCCACACCCAAGCACTGCCACGGAGGGCTCCTGCTCTGCCAAGCCTCGGGGACTGGTTTCTAAGACAACCGTGGGAACCACTGTGACGGGAGAAACCGCTGGCGCCTCGCGCATGCGCATTGGCTGAGCCGACTCGCGCTCCACTCCTGACAGATAGGCTGCGTCCCCTTTAAATGTTGCCACCGCCGCGCGGCGGCCGCGATGCTCCTGCTGCCGCCGCGGCGGCGGCTGGATCCTGGGTCCTGTTTGGGGCGGTGTGGGAGAGGGGGCCGCGGGTGTCTCGTCCTGTCCCAGGCCCAAACCCCCAGGGGTACTGTCCTCCGGACCTGCTTGAGCCGACTTCCACCGAGGGAGGGGGAGCTTCAGGACGCCTGCTGTGTTCTCCCAACTCCCGTTGAGATCCGATTTTGGTCCCCTCCGAGTGAGATAGGATGGGCTCACCACTTCTGGTCAGGCCGGCAGGGCCTCGCTGCAACACAGAATGAAACCATAAGTCTCAACGCCTAGTGTCAGCTGTAAATTCACTGATGCATCAGCCCTCTGCCTCCCTCCTCCTTTGAAAGACCAGTGGCCTGCCCCGCTTGCAAAAGCCTTGGGGTTGGGGAAAGCCGACCGCGCTTTACAGGACACCTGCAAAGAAGAACAGAGGCGAATCCGAGGGGGAGACCATGCGACCACGCGTGGCACTGGCCAGTCCCACAGCAGTTGCTGATAATGTGTGCCACCGGAGGCATACGGGGCGACGGCGAAACAAAGGGTCGGGTCCAGGCATGTGCCGGTGGAAGGGGGAAACGGGTTACCTCTCCATCAATGCCAGGGAAAATCAAAGAACACCGGGGACCCGTGGCGTGGAGGGGCCGCCTGTGCCTGACCCAAGCCACTTTTTCAAACGCCTACCAGAGGAGCAAATAGGTTTCTGCAACACTCGCGACACCCCCAATCCTCCACCGACCTGGTAGCCCTGACGCAACTTTGGCTGGCACAAACCCACAGAGAGTGGGAAAGAAACACACAGAGACTGAGAGACAGAGAGAGAAGAGAGAATGGGAGGCACACACACAGACACACACACACACACACACAGAGTGATACAGCAGAGGCATTGAAACACACAGCCCCAGGCGACCCCTGAGGCGGCAGGGTTCTGCTCTGGAGGAGAACGACCCTCGGGTGAGAGAGAAGCCCAGGGGCACGCAGGCCGACCCGTCCTCGAGATCACGGACGGCGGCACGAGTTTTGGGGAGACTCACCCCAACCAACACCGTCCGTGCAGGCCTGAGGCTGGGATCCCGTGCTGCTTCCCCCGACTCTGCCTGGGGTTTCATCATCGTGGTCGGCCCTTTGCGACTCCTGGCATCCGCAAACGTTCCCTTCGACCCCGAGGAGAGATGAGGCCGGAGCCTCAGAGCCTCCACACCCAAGCACTGCCACGGAGGGCTCCTGCTCTGCCAAGCCTCGGGGACTGGTTTCTAAGACAACCGTGGGAACCACTGTGACGGGAGAAACCGCTGGCGCCTCGCGCATGCGCATTGGCTGAGCCGACTCGCGCTCCACTCCTGACAGATAGGCTGCGTCCCCTTTAAATGTTGCCACCGCCGCGCGGCGGCCGCGATGCTCCTGCTGCCGCCGCGGCGGCGGCTGGATCCTGGGTCCTGTTTGGGGCGGTGTGGGAGAGGGGGCCGCGGGTGTCTCGTCCTGTCCCAGGCCCAAACCCCCAGGGGTACTGTCCTCCGGACCTGCTTGAGCCGACTTCCACCGAGGGAGGGGGAGCTTCAGGACGCCTGCTGTGTTCTCCCAACTCCCGTTGAGATCCGATTTTGGTCCCCTCCGAGTGAGATAGGATGGGCTCACCACTTCTGGTCAGGCCGGCAGGGCCTCGCTGCAACACAGAATGAAACCATAAGTCTCAAGGCCTAGTGTCAGCTGTAAATTCACTGATGCATCAGCCCTCTGCCTCCCTCCTCCTTTGAAAGACCAGTGGCCTGCCCCGCTTGCAAAAGCCTTGGGGTTCCGGAAAGCCGACCGCGCTTTACAGGACACCTGCAAAGAAGAACAGAGGCGAATCCGAGGGGGAGACCATGCGACCACGCGTGGCACTGGCCAGTCCCACAGCAGTTGCTGATAATGTGTGCCACCGGAGGCATACGGGGCGACGGCGAAACAAAGGGTCGGGTCCAGGCATGTGCTGGTGGAAGGGGGAAACGGGTTACCTCTCCATCAATGCCAGGGAAAATCAAAGAACACCGGGGACCCGGGGCGTGGAGGGGACGCCTGTGCCTGACCCAAGCCAGTTTTTCAAACGCCTACCAGAGGAGCAAATAGGTTTCTGCAAAACTCGCGACACCCCCAATCCTCCACCGACCTGGTAGCCCTGACGCAACTTCGGCTGGCACAAACCCACAGAGAGTGGGAAAGAAATACACAGAGACTGAGAGACAGAGAGAGAAGAGAGAATGGGAGGCACACACACAGACACACACACACACACACACAGGGTCATACAGCAGAGGCATGGAAACACACAGCCCCAGGCGACCCCTGAGGTGGCAGGGTTCTGCTCTGGAGGAGAACGACCCTCGGGTGAGAGAGAAGCCCAGAGGCACGCAGGCTGACCCGTCCTCGAGATCACGGACGGCGGCACGACTTTTGGGGAGACTCACCCCAACCAACACCGTCCGTGCAGGCCTGAGGCTGGGATCCCGGGCTGCTTCCCCCGACTCTGCCTGGGATTTCATCATCATGGTCGGCCCTTTGCGTCTCCTGGCATCCCCAAACGTTCCCTTCGACCCCGAGGAGAGATGAGGCCGGAGCCTCAGAGCCTCCACACCCAAGCACTGCCACGGAGGGCTCCTGCTCTGCCAAGCCTCGGGGACTGGTTTCTAAGACAACCGTGGGAACCACGGTGACCGCAGAAACCGTTGGCGCCTCGCGCATGCGCATTGGCTGAGCCGACTCGCGCTCCACTCCTGACAGACAGGCTGCGTCCCCTTTAAATGTATTTGGTGTACTTTGATATTTTATGTACAGTATATAATATATATTTTGTATATTTTCATGTTTCATGTACAGTATATAATATATATTTGGTGTACTTTTATATTTTATGCATGGTATATAATATTTATTTAGTGTAATTTCATATTTTCTATACAGTACATAATATATATTTGGCGTGCTTTGGTATTTTATGTACAGCATATAATATATATTTGGTGTACTTTTATATTTTATGTACAGTATATAATACGTATTTTGTGTATTTTCACATTTTAGGTACAGTATATAATATATATTTGGTGTACTTTTATATTTTATGTACAGTATATAATGTATATTTAGTTTAATTTGATATTTTTTGTACAGTATATAATATATATTTGCTGTACTTTGATATCTTATGTACAGTGTGTGATATGTATTTTGTGTATTTTCACATTTTATGTACAGTATATAATATATATTTGGTGTATTTTTATATTTTATGTACACTATAAAATATGTATTTAGTGGAGTTTGATATTTTATGTACAGTATGTAAAATAAATTGGGTGTCATTTTATATTATGTGTACAGTATATAATTTATACTTGGTCTATTTTGATATTTTATGTACAGTATATAGTATATATTTGGTGTACTTTGATATTTTATGTACATTATATAATATATATTTTGTATATTTTCATATTTTATGTACAGTATATAAGATATATTTCGTGTACTTTTATATTTTATGTATAGTATATAATATTTAGGGTAATTTGATATTTTATGTACAGTATGTAATATATATTTTGAGTGCTTTGATATTTTATGTACAGTATATAATACATATTTGGTGTACTTTAATATATTATGTACTGTATATAATACGTATTTTGTGTATTTTCACATTTTATGTACAGTATAAAATATATATTTGGTGTACTTTTATATTTTACGTACAGTGTATAATATATATTTAGTTTAAATTGATATTTTATTTACAGTATATAATATATATGGTGTACTTTGATAATTTATGTAGAGTATGTGATATATATTTTGTGTATTTTCATATTTTATGCACAGTGTATAATATATACTTGGTGTACTTTTATATTGTATGTACAGTATATAGTATGTATTTAGCGTAATTTGATATTTTATGTACAGTATATAATATATATTTGGTGTACTTTGATATTTTATGTACAGTATATAATATATATTTGGGGTATTTTGATATTTTATGTACAGTATATAATATATATGGTGTATTGTGATATTTTATGTACAGTATATAATACATATTTGGTGTACTGTGCTATTTTACGTGCAGTATATAATGTATACTTGGTGTACTTTGATATTTTATGTACAGTATATAATATATATTCGGTGTATTTTGATATTTTATGTACAGTATGTGATATGTATTTTGTGTATTTTCATATTTTATGTATAGTATATAATATATGTTTGGTGTAATTTTATATTTTATGTACAGTATATAATAAGTATTTAGTGTAATTTATATTTTATGTACAGTATATATTATATATTTAGTATAATTTGATATTTTTTGTACAGTAAAAAATATATATCTTGTGAAATTTGATATCTTATGTACAATATATAACATACATTAGGTGCCCTTTGATGTTTTATGCCAGGATATAATATATATTAGGGTTATTTTGATATTTTATGTACGGTATATAATATATATTTAGTGTACTTTTATATTTTATGTGCAGTATATAATATATACTTGGTGTTCTGTGATATAGTATGTTCAGTATAAAATGTATATTTGGTGTACTTTGATATTTTGTGTACAGTATATAGTATATATTTGGTGTACTTTGATATTTTATGTACAGTATATATTATATATTTGGTGTACTTTGGCATTTTATGTACGGTTTATAATATATATTTGGGGTATTTTGATATTTTATGTACAGTATATAATATATACGGTGTATTGTGATATTTTATGTACAGTATATTATATATATTTGGTGTACTGTGATAGTTTATGTGCAGTATTTAATGTATAATTGGTGTACTTTGATATTTTATGTACAGTATATAATATATACTTGGTGTACTGTGATATTGTATGTACTCCCGTTGAGATCCGATTTTGGACCCCTCCGAGTGAGATAGGACGGGCTCACCACTTCTGGTCAGGCCGGCAGGGCCTCGCTGCAACACAGAATGAAACCATAAGTCTCAAGGCCTAGTGTCGGCTGTAAATTCACTGATGCATCAGCCGTGTGCCTCCCTCTTCCTTTGAAAGACAAGTGGCCTGCCCCGTTGCAAAAGCCCTGGGGTTCCGGAAAGCCGACCGCGCTTTACAGGACACCTGCAAAGAAGAACAGAGGCGAATCCGAGGGGGAGACCATGCGACCACGCGTGGCACTGGCCAGTCCCACAGCAGTTGCTGATAATGTGTGCCACCGGAGGCATACGGGGCGACGGCGAAGCAAAGGGTCGGGTCCAGGCATGTGCCGGTGGAAGGGGGAAACGGGTTACCTCTCCATCAATGCCAGGGAAAATCGAAGAACACCTGGGACCCGGGGCGTGGAGGGGCCGCCTGTGCCTGACCCAAGCCACGTTTTCAAACGCCTACCAGAGGAGCAAATAGGTTTCTGCAAAACTCGCGACACCCCCAATCCTCCACCGACCTGGTAGCCCTGATGCAACTTTGGCTGGCACAAACCCACAGAGAGTGGGAAAGAAACACACAGAGACTGAGAGACAGAGGGAGAAGAGAGAATGGGAGGCACACACACAGACACACACACACACACACACACAGAGTGATACAGCAGAGGCATTGAAACACACAGCCCCAGGTGACCCCTGAGGTGGCAGGGTTCTGCTCTGGAGGAGAACGACCCTCGGGTGAGAGAGAAGCCCAGGGGCACGCAGGCCGACCCGTCCTCGAGATCACGGACGGCGGCACGAGTTTTGGGGAGACTCACCCCAACCAACACCGTCCGTGCAGGCCTGAGGCTGGGATCCCGTGCTGCTTCCCCCGACTCTGCCTGGGGTTTCATCATCGTGGTCGGCCCTTTGCGACTCCTGGCATCCGCAAACGTTCCCTTCGACCCCGAGGAGAGATGAGGCCGGAGCCTCAGAGCCTCCACACCCAAGCACTGCCACGGAGGGCTCCTGCTCTGCCAAGCCTCGGGGACTGGTTTCTAAGACAACCGTGGGAACCACTGTGACGGGAGAAACCGCTGGCGCCTCGCGCATGCGCATTGGCTGAGCCGACTCGCGCTCCACTCCTGACAGATAGGCTGCGTCCCCTTTAAATGTTGCCACCGCCGCGCGGCGGCCGCGATGCTCCTGCTGCCGCCGCGGCGGCGGCTGGATCCTGGGTCCTGTTTGGGGCGGTGTGGGAGAGGGGGCCGCGGGTGTCTCGTCCTGTCCCAGGCCCAAACCCCCAGGGGTACTGTCCTCCGGACCTGCTTGAGCCGACTTCCACCGAGGGAGGGGGAGCTTCAGGACGCCTGCTGTGTTCTCCCAACTCCCGTTGAGATCCGATTTTGGTCCCCTCCGAGTGAGATAGGATGGGCTCACCACTTCTGGTCAGGCCGGCAGGGCCTCGCTGCAACACAGAATGAAACCATAAGTCTCAAGGCCTAGTGTCAGCTGTAAATTCACTGATGCATCAGCCCTCTGCCTCCCTCCTCCTTTGAAAGACCAGTGGCCTGCCCCGCTTGCAAAAGCCTTGGGGTTCCGGAAAGCCGACCGCGCTTTACAGGACACCTGCAAAGAAGAACAGAGGCGAATCCGAGGGGGAGACCATGCGACCACGCATGGCACTGGCCAGTCCCACAGCAGTTGCTGATAATGTGTGCCACCGGAGGCATACGGGGCGACGGCGAAACAAAGGGTCGGGTCCAGGCATGTGCCGGTGGAAGGGGGAAACGGGTTACCTCTCCATCAATGCCAGGGAAAATCAAAGAACACCGGGGACCCGGGGCGTGGAGGGGCCGCCTGTGCCTGACCCAAGCCACTTTTTCAAACGCCTACCAGAGGAGCAAATAGGTTTCTGCAAAACTCGCGACACCCCCAATCCTCCACCGACCTGGTAGCCCTGACGCAACTTTGGCTGGCACAAACCCACAGAGAGTGGGAAAGAAATACACAGAGACTGAGAGACAGAGAGAGAAGAGAGAATGGGAGGCACACACAAAGACACACACACACACACACACAGGGTCATACAGCAGAGGCATGGAAACACACAGCCCCAGGCGACCCCTGAGGTGGCAGGGTTCTGCTCTGGAGGAGAACGACCCTCGGGTGAGAGAGAAGCCCAGGGGCACGCAGGCTGACCCGTCCTCGAGATCACGGACGGCGGCACGACTTTTGGGGCGACTCACCCCAACCAACACCGTCCGTGCAGGCCTGAGGCTGGGATCCCGTGCTGCTTCCCCCGACTCTGCCTGGGGTTTCATCATCATGGTCGGCCCTTTGCGTCTCCTGGCATCCGCAAACGTTCCCTTCGACCCCGAGGAGAGATGAGGCCGGAGCCTCAGAGCCTCCACACCCAAGCACTGCCACGGAGGGCTCCTGCTCTGCCAAGCCGCGGGGACTGGTTTCTAAGACAACCGTGGGAACCACGGTGACCGCAGAAACCGTTGGCGCCTCGCGCATGCGCATTGGCTGAGCCGACTCGCGCTCCACTCCTGACAGACAGGCTGCGTCCCCTTTAAATGTATTTGGTGTACTTTGATATTTTATGTACAGTATATAATATATATTTTGTATATTTTCATGTTTCATGTACAGTATATAATATATATTTGGTGTACTTTTATATTTTATGCATGGTATATAATATTTATTTAGTGTAATTTCATATTTTCTATACAGTACATAATATATATTTGGCGTGCTTTGGTATTTTATGTACAGCATATAATATATATTTGGTGTACTTTTATATTTTATGTACAGTATATAATACGTATTTTGTGTATTTTCACATTTTAGGTACAGTATATAATATATATTTGGTGTACTTTTATATTTTATGTACAGTATATAATGTATATTTAGTTTAATTTGATATTTTTTGTACAGTATATAATATATATTTGCTGTACTTTGATATCTTATGTACAGTGTGTGATATGTATTTTGTGTATTTTCACATTTTATGTACAGTATATAATATATATTTGGTGTAATTTTATATTTTATGTACAGTATAAAACATGTATTTAGTGTAGTTTGATATTTTATGTACAGTATGTAAAATAAATTGGGTGTCATTTTATATTATGTGTACAGTATATAATTTATACTTGGTGTATTTTGATATTTTATGTTCAGTATATAACATATATTTGGTGTACTTTGATATTTTATGTACATTATATAATATATATTTTGTATATTTTCATATTTTATGTACAGTATATAAGATATATTTCGTGTACTTTTATATTTTATGTATAGTATATAATATTTAGGGTAATTTGATATTTTATGTACAGTATGTAATATATATTTAGAGTGCTTTGATATTTTATGTACAGTATATAATACATATTTGGTGTACTTTAATATATTATGTACTGTATATAATACGTATTTTGTGTATTTGCACATTTTATGTACAGTATAAAATGTATACTTGGTGTACTTTTATATTTTACGTACAGTGTATAATATATATTTAGTTTAAATTGATATTTTATTTACAGTATATAATATATATGGTGTACTTTGATAATTTATGTAGAGTATGTGATATATATTTTGTGTATTTTCATATTTTATGCACAGTGTATAATATATATTTGGTGTACTTTTATATTTTATGTACAGTATATAGTATGTATTTAGCGTAATTTGATATTTTATGTACAGTATATAATATATATTTGGTGTAATTTGATATTTTATGTACAGTATACAATATACATTTGGTGTACTTTGAAATTTGATATAGAGAGTATAATATATATTTGGTGTACTTTGATACTTTATGTACAGTATTTATATTTGGTATATTTTGATATTTTATGCAGAGTATATAATATACATTTGCTGTTCTTTGATATTTTATGCACAGTATATAATATATTTGGTGGAATTTGATATTTTATGTATAGTATATTATATATGTTTGATGTGCTTTTATTTTTTATATAATGTATATAATATATAATTGCTGTACTTTTATATTTTATGTACGGTATATAATAAATATTTCACGTACATTGATAATTTATTTACAGTATAAAATACATATTTGGTGTACTTTGATATTTTATGTACATTACATAATATTTATTTGGTGTACTGTGATATTTTATGAACAGTATATAGTATTCATTTGGTGTACTTTGATATTTTATGTACAGTCTTTAATATATATTTGTAGTATTTTCATATTTTATGTAAGTACATAATATACATTTATTGTACTTTGATATTTTATCTACAGTATATAATATATATTTGGTGTACTTTGATATTTTATGTGCTGTATATAATATATATTTGGTGTAATTTGATATATTATGTAGAGTACATATTTGGTGTACTTTGATATTTTATGTACAGTATATAATATATATTTGGTGTACTTTGATACTTTATGTGCAGTATATAATATATATTTTGTGTACTGTGATATTTTACGTACACTATATAATATTTCCTTGGTGTAATTTGATATATTATTTGCAACATATAATACACATTTGGTCTAATTTGATATTTTATGTACAGTATATAATATATATTTGGTGTACACTGATATTTTATATAGAGTATATAATATATATTTGGTATTCTTTGATATTTTATGTACAGTATAAAATATATTTGGCACACTTTGATAATTCATGAACATTATATAATATGTATTTTGTGTACTTTGGTATTTTATGTACAGTATATAATATATATTTAGTGTGCTGTGATATTTTAAGTACAGCATACACTACATATTTGGTGTACTTTGATATTTTATGTACCGTATATAATATATATTTATTGTACTTTGATGATTTATGTACAGAACATAATATATACTTGGTGAACTTTTATATTTTATGTACAGTATATTATATATATTTTGTGTACTGTGATATATTATGTACAGCGTATAATATATATTTGTTGTACTTTGATATTTTATGTTTAGTCTATAATATATATTAGGTATGCTTTCATATTTTATGAACAGTATATAGTACTCATTTGGTGTATTTGGATATTTTATATACAGTCTTTAATATATATTTGGAGTATTTTGATATTTTATGTAAGTATATAATATACATTTGGTGTGCTTTGATATTTTATCTACAGTATATATTTGTTGGACTTTGATATTTTATGTGCAGTATATAATATATATTTGGTGTGATTTTATATTTTATGTACTGTATATAAAATATATTTTGTGTACTTTGATACTTTATGTACAGTATATAATATATATTTGTTGTAGTTTGATAATTTATGTACAGTATGTGGTATATATTTTGTGTACTTTCATATTTTATTCACAGTGCATAATATATATTTGGTGTACTTTTATATTTTATGTACAGTATATACATATATTTAGTGTATTTGGATATTTCATGTACAGTATATAATATATATTTGGTGTACTTTGATATTTTATGTACAGTATATAAAATATATTTGGGGTATTTTGATATCTCATATACAGTATATTATATATGGTGTATTGTGATATTTTATGTACAGTATATAATATATACTTGGTGTACTGTCATATTGTATGTACAATATATAATATATATTTGGTGTACTTTGATATTTTATGTACAGTATATAAAATGTATTCGGTGTACTTTGATATTTTATGTACAGTATATAATATACATTTTGTGAACTTTGATATTTCACGTACAGTATATAATATACATTTGGTGTCCTTTGATATTTTATGTACAGTATATAATATTTATTTGGTGTAGTGTGATTTTTTATGTACCGCATATGATATGTATTTGTTGTACCTTGATATTTTATGTTCAGAATAGAATATATATCTGGTGTACTTTGATATTTTATGTACAGTATATTATATATATGGTGTACTTTTATATATTATGTGCAGTATATAATAGATATTTTGTGTATTTTGATATTTTATGTACCCTATATAATATACATTTGGTGTACTTTGATATTTTATATACAGTATATAATATATATTTTGTGTACTTTCATATTTTATTTACAGTGCATAATATATTTGGTGTACTTTGATATTTTATGTACAGTATATAATATATATTTGGTGTTCGTTGATATTTTATGTACAGTATATAATATATATTTGGTGTATGAACAGTATATAATATATATTAGTTGTACCTTGATATTTTATGTACAGTATATAATATATATTTGGTGTACTTTGATATTTTATGTACAGTATACAATATACATTTGGTGTACTTTGAAATTTGATATAGAGAGTATAATATATATTTGGTGTACTTTGATACTTTATGTACAGTATATATATTTGGTATATTTTGATATTTTATGCAGAGTATATAATATACATTTGCTGTACTTTGATATTTTATGTACAGCATATAATACGTATTTTGTGTATTTTCACATTTTAGGTACAGTATATAATATATATTTGGTGTACTTTTATATTTTATGTACAGTATATAATGTATATTTAGTTTAATTTGATATTTTTTGTACAGTATATAATATATATTTGCTGTACTTTGATATCTTATGTACAGTGTGTGATATGTATTTTGTGTATTTTCACATTTTATGTACAGTGTATAATATATGTTTGGTGTATTTTTATATTTTATCTACAGTATAAAATATGTATTTAGTGGAGTTTGATATTTTATGTACAGTATGTAAAATAAATTGGGTGTCATTTTATATTATATGTATAGTATATAATTTATACTTGGTGTATTTTGATATTTTATGTACAGTATATAATATATATTTCGTGTACTTTGATATTTTATGTACATTATATAATATATATTTTGTATATTTTCATATTTTATGTACAGTATATATGATATATTTCGTGTACTTTTATATTTTATGTGTAGTATATAATATGTAGTGTAATTTGATATTTTATGTACAGTATGTAATATATATTTAGAGTGTTTTGATATTTTATGTACAGTATATAATACATATTTGGTGTACTTTAATATATTATGTACTGTATATAATACGTATTTTGTGTATTTTCACATTTTATGTACAGTATAAAATATATATTTGGTGTACTTTTATATTTTACGTACAGTGTTTAATATATATTTAGTTTAAATTGATATTTTATTTTCAGTATATAATATATATGGTGTACTTTGATAATTTATGTAGAGTATGTGATATATATTTTGTGTATTTTCATATTTTATGCACAGTGTATAATATATATTTGGTGTACTTTTATATTTTATGTACAGTATATAGTATGTATTTAGCGTAATTTGATATTTTATGTACAGTATATAATATATATTTGGTGTACTTTGATATTTTATGTACAGTATATAATATATATTTGGGGTATTTTGATATTTTATGTACAGTATATAATATGTATGGTGTATTGTGATATTTTATGTACAGTATATAATACATATTTGGTGTACTGTGCTATTTTATGTGCAGCATATAATGTATACTTGGTGTACATTGATGTTTTATGTACAGTATATAATATATATTCGGTGTATTTTGATATTTTATGTACAGTATGTGATATGTATTTTATGTATTTTCATATTTTATGTATAGTATATAATATATATTTGGTGTAATTTTATATTTTATGTACAGTATATAATAAGTATTTAGTGTAATTTGATATTTTATGTACAGTATATAATATATATTTAGTATAATTTGATATTTTTTGTACAGTATTTAATATATATCTGGTGAAATTTGATATCTTATGTACAGTATATAACATACATTTGGTGCCCTTTGATATTTTATGCCAGGATATAATATATATTAGGGTTATTTTGATATTTTATGTACGGTATATAATATATATTTAGTGTACTTTTATATTTTATGTGCAGTATATAATATATACTTGGTGTTCTGTGATATAGTATGTAAAGTATAAAATGTATATTTGGTGTACTTTGATATTTTATGTACAGTATATAATATATATTTGGTGTACTTTGATATTTTATGTACAGTATATATTATATATTTGGTGTACTTTGGTATTTTATTTACGGTTTATAATATATATTTGGGGTATTTTGATATTTTATGTACAGTGTATAATATATACAGTGTATTGTGATATTTTATGTACAGTATATTATATATATTTGGTGTACTGTGATAGTTTATGTGCAGTATTTAATGTATAATTGGTGTACTTTGATATTTTATGTACAGTATATAATATATACTTGGTGTACTGTGATATTGTATGTACTCCCGTTGAGATCCGATTTTGGACCCCTCCGAGTGAGATAGGATGGGCTCACCACTTCTGGTCAGGCCGGCAGTGACTCGCTGCAACACAGAATGAAACCATAAGTCTCAAGGCCTAGTGTCGGCTGTAAATTCACTGATGTATCAGCCGTGTGCCTCCCTCTTCCTTTGAAAGACAAGTGGCCTGCCCCGCTTGCAAAAGCCCTGGGGTTCCGGAAAGCCGACCGCGCTTTACAGGACACCTGCAAAGAAGAACAGAGGCGAATCCGAGGGGGAGACCATGCGACCACGCGTGGCACTGGCCAATCCCACAGCAGTTGCTGATAATGTGTGCCACCGGAGGCATACGGGGCGACGGCGAAGCAAAGGGTCGGGTCCAGGCATGTGCCGGTGGAAGGGGGAAACGGGTTACCTCTCCATCAATGCCAGGGAAAATCGAAGAACACCTGGGACCCGGGGCGTGGAGGGGCCGCCTGTGCCTGACCCAAGCCACGTTTTCAAACGCCTACCAGAGGAGCAAATAGGTTTCTGCAAAACTCGCGACACCCCCAATCCTCCACCGACCTGGTAGCCCTGACGCAACTTTGGCTGGCACAAACCCACAGAGAGTGGGAAAGAAACACACAGAGACTGAGAGACAGAGGGAGAAGAGAGAATGGGAGGCACACACACAGACACACACACACACACAGAGTCATACAGCAGAGGCATTGAAACACACAGCCCCAGGCGACCCCTGAGGCGGCAGGGTTCTGCTCTGGAGGAGAACGACCCTCGGGTGAGAGAGAAGCCCAGGGGCACGCAGGCCGACCCGTCCTCGAGATCACGGACGGCGGTACGAGTTTTGGGGAGACTCACCCCAACCAACACCGTCCGTGCAGGCCTGAGGCTGGGATCCCGTGCTGCTTCCCCCGACTCTGCCTGGGGTTTCATCATCGTGGTCGGCCCTTTGCGACTCCTGGCATCCGCAAACGTTCCCTTCGACCCCGAGGAGAGATGAGGCCGGAGCCTCAGAGCCTCCACACCCAAGCACTGCCACGGAGGGCTCCTGCTCTGCCAAGCCTCGGGGACTGGTTTCTAAGACAACCGTGGGAACCACTGTGACGGGAGAAACCGCTGGCGCCTCGCGCATGCGCATTGGCTGAGCCGACTCGCGCTCCACTCCTGACAGATAGGCTGCGTCCCCTTTAAATGTTGCCACCGCCGCGCGGCGGCCGCGATGCTCCTGCTGCCGCCGCGGCGGCGGCTGGATCCTGGGTCTTGTTTGGGGCGGTGTGGGAGAGGGGGCCGCGGGTGTCTCGTCCTGTCCCAGGCCCAAACCCCCAGGGGTACTGTCCTCCGGACCTGCTTGAGCCGACTTCCACCGAGGGAGGGGGAGCTTCAGGACGCCTGCTGTGTTCTCCCAACTCCCGTTGAGATCCGATTTTGGCCCCCTCCGAGTGAGATAGGATGGGCTCACCACTTCTGGTCAGGCCGGCAGTTCCTTGCTGCAACACAGAATGAAACCATAAGTCTCAAGGCCTAGTGTCAGCTGTAAATTCACTGATGCATCAGCCCTCTGCCTCCCTCCTCCTTTGAAAGACCAGTGGCCTGCCCCGCTTGCAAAAGCCTTGGGGTTCCGGAAAGCCGACCGCGCTTTACAGGACACCTGCAAAGAAGAACAGAGGCGAATCCGAGGGGGAGACCATGCGACCACGCGTGGCACTGGCCAGTCCCACAGCAGTTGCTGATAATGTGTGCCACCGGAGGCATACGGGGCGACGGCGAAGCAAAGGGTCGGGTCCAGGCATGTGCCGGTGGAAGGGGGAAACGGGTTACCTCTCCATCAATGCCAGGGAAAATCAAAGAACACCGGGGACCCGGGGCGTGGAGGGGCCGCCTGTGCCTGACCCAAGCCACTTTTTCAAACGCCTACCAGAGGAGCAAATAGGTTTCTGCAAAACTCGCGACACCCCCAATCCTCCACCGACCTGGTAGCCCTGACGCAACTTCGGCTGGCACAAACCCACAGAGAGTGGGAAAGAAATACACAGAGACTGAGAGACAGAGAGAGAAGAGAGAATGGGAGGCACACACACAGACACACACACACACACACACAGGGTCATACAGCAGAGGCATGGAAACACACAGCCCCAGGCGACCCCTGAGGTGGCAGGGTTCTGCTCTGGAGGAGAACGACCCTCGGGTGAGAGAGAAGCCCAGGGGCACGCAGGCTGACCCGTCCTCGAGATCACGGACGGCGGCACGACTTTTGGGGCGACTCACCCCAACCAACACCGTCCATGCAGGCCTGAGGCTGGGATCCCGTGCTGCTTCCCCCGACTCTGCCTGGGGTTTCATCATCATGGTCGGCCCTTTGCGTCTCCTGGCATCCGCAAACGTTCCCTTCGACCCCGAGGAGAGATGAGGCCGGAGCCTCAGAGCCTCCACACCCAAGCACTGCCACGGAGGGCTCCTGCTCTGCCAAGCCTCGGGGACTGGTTTCTAAGACAACCGTGGGAACCACGGTGACCGCAGAAACCGTTGGCGCCTCGCGCATGCGCATTGGCTGAGCCGACTCGCGCTCCACTCCTGACAGACAGGCTGCGTCCCCTTTAAATGTATTTGGTGTACTTTGATATTTTATGTACAGTATATAATATATATTTTGTATATTTTCATGTTTCATGTACAGTATATAATATATATTTGGTGTACTTTTATATTTTATGTATGGTATATAATATTTATTTAGTGTAATTTCATATTTTATATACTGTACATAATATATATTTGGCGTGCTTTGGTATTTTATGTACAGCATATAATATATATTTGGTGTACTTTTATATTTTATGTACAGTATATAATATTTATTTGGCGTAATTTGATATCTTATGTACAGCATATAATATATATGGTGTGCTTCGATATTTTATGTACAGTATGTGATATGTGTTTTGTGTATTTTCATATTTTATATACAGTATATAATATATATTTGGTGTACGTATATATTTTATGTACAGCAGAGAATATGTATTTAGTTTAAATTGATATTTTATGTTCAGTATATAGTATGTATTTGGTGTGGTTTTATATTTTATGTACAGTATATGATATATATTTGGGGTATTTTGATATTTTAAGTACGGTATATAATATATATTTGTTGTATTGTATATATTATGTACAGTATAAAATACATACTTGCTGTACTGTTATATTGTACGTACAGTATATAATGCATATTTGGTGTACTTTGATATTTTATGTACAGTATATAATATATATTTGTGGTATTTTGATAGCTTATGTACAGTATAGTATACGTATTTTGTGTATTTTCACATTTTATGTACAGTACATAATATATATTTGGTGTGATTTTATATTTTATGTACCGTTTATAATATATATTTGGTGTACTTTGATATTTTATGTACAGTATACAATATATGTTTGGTGTACTTTGATAACTTATGTACAGTATGTGATATATATTTTCTGTATTTTCATATTTTATGCACAGCGTATAATATATATTTGGAGTAATTTTATATTTTATGTACAGTATATAATATATTTAGTGTAAATTGATATTTTATGTACAGTATATAATATATATTTAGTGTAAATTGATATTTTTTGTACATTATATAATATATATTTGGTGTACTTTGATATTTTATGTACAGTATATAATATATATTCAGGGTATTTTGATATTTTATGTACAGTATGTAATATATATGGTGTATTGTGATATTTTTTGTACAGTATATAATATATATTTGGTGTACTATAATATTTTTTGTGGAGTATATAATGTATAATTGGTGTACCTTGATATTTTATGTACAGTATATAATACATACCTGGTGTACTGTGATATTTCAAGTACAGTACATAATGTTTATATGGTGTAGTTTGATATTTTATGTACAGTTTACAATATATATTTGGTGTACTTTGATAGTTTATGTACAGGATATAAAATGTATTCCTGTACTTTGATATTTTATGTACAATATATAATATATATTTGGTGTAGTTTCATATTTTATGAACAGTATATAATATATATTTTGGGTATTTTGATATTTTATGTGCAGTGTATAACCTATATGGTGTATAGTGATATTTTAAGTACAGTATATAATATATATTTGTTGAAATTTGATATCATGTACAGTATATAATACACATTTGGTGCCCTTTGATATTTCATGTACAGGATATAATATATATTTGGGGTATTTTGATATTTTATGTAAGGTATATAATATATATTTGGTGTACTTTTATATTTTGTGTGCAGTATATAATATTTACTTGGTGTACTGTGATATTGTATGTACAGTACAAAATGTATATTTGGTGTACTTTGATAGTTTATATACAGTATATAATATATATTTAGTGTACTTTCATACTTTATGTAGAGTATATAAAACAGATTTGGTGTACTGTGATATTTTGTGTACAGTATATAATATATATTTTGTACATTTTCTTGTTTTATGTACAGTATATAATATATATTTGGTGTACTTTTATATTTTATGTAAGGTATATAATATTCATTGTAATTTCTTATTTTATATATGGTACATAATATATATTTGGTGTGCTTTGGTATTTTATGTACAGCATATAATATATATTTGGTGTACTTTGATATTTTATGTACAGTATATAATACGTATTTTGTGTATTTTCACATTTTATGTATAGTATATAATATATATATTTTGTACTTTTATATTTTTTGTACAGAATATAATATATATTTGGTGTACTTTGATATTTTATGTACAGTGTGTGATATATATTTTGTGTATTTTCATATTTTATGTACAGTATATAATATATATTTGGTGTAATTTATATTTTATGTACAGTATATAATATGTATTTTGTGTAATTTGATATTGTATTTAAAGTATTTAGTACATATTGGCTGGATTTTATATAATATGTACAGTATATAATTTATATTTGATGTATTTTGATATTTTATGTACAGTATATAATATATATTTGGTGTACTTTGCTATTTTATGTACATTATATAATATATATTTTTTATATTTTCATATTTTATGTACAGTGTATAAGATATAAGTCGTGTACTTTTATATTTTATGTATAGTATATAATATTTATTTAGTGTAATTTTATATTTTATGTACAGTATGTAATATATATTTAGAGTGCTTTGATATTTTATGTACAGTATATGATATATATTTGGTGTACTTTGATATTTTATGTATAGTATATAATATACATTTGGGGTATTTTGATATTTTATGTACAGTATATAATATATATGGTGCATTGTGATATTTTATGTGCAGTATATAATACATATTTGCTGTACTCTGATATTTTATGTACTGTATATATTACGTATTTAGTGGATTTTCACATTTTATGTACAGTATATAATATGAATTTGGTGTACTTTTATATTTTATGTACCGTATGAAATATGAATTTAGTTTAATTTGAAATTTTATGTACAGGATATAATATTTATTTGGTGTACTTTGATATTTTATGTACAGTATTTAATATATATTTAGTTTAATTTGAGATTTTATGTACTGTATATAATATATATTGGGTGTACTTTGATATAATGTACTGTATATTGTGTATATTTGGTGTACTGTGATATTTTTTGTTCAGTATATAATGTACATTTCGTGTACTTTGATATTTTATGTATGGTATATAATATATACTTAGTGTGCTTTGATATTTTATGTAGAACATATAATACATATTTGGTGTACTTTGATACTTTACGTTCAGTATATAATATATATATGATATATTTTCATATTTTACTTACAGTATATAATATATATTTGCTGAACTTTTATATTTTATGTACAGTATATAATATTTATTTAGTGTAATTTGATATTTTATGTATATTTTATAATATTTGGGGTATTTTTGTATTTTATGTACATTATATAATATATATTGTGTATTGTGGTATTTTACATACAGTATATATATATATTTGGTGTTCTGTGATATTTTAGGTACAGTGTATTGTGTATATTTGTTATATTTTGATATTTTATGTACAGTATATTATATATATTTGGTGTGCTTTGATATTTTATGTAAAGTATATTATATATATTTTGTGTACTTTCATATTTTATGTACAGTATATAATATATAGTTGGTGTGCTTTGATATTTTATGTACAGCATATAATATATATTTGGTGTACTTTGATATTTTATTTACAGTATATAATACGTATTTTGTGTATTTTCACATTTTATGTACAGCATATAATATATATTTGGTGTGATTTTATATTTTATGTACTGTATATAAAATATATTTTGTGTACTTTGATACTTTATGTACAGTATATAATATATATTTGTTGTAGTTTGATAATTTATGTACAGTATGTGGTATATATTTTGTGTACTTTCATATTTTATTCACAGTGCATAATATATATTTGGTGTACTTTTATATTTTATGTACAGTATATACATATATTTAGTGTATTTGGATATTTCATGTACAGTATATAATATATATTTGGTGTACTTTGATATTTTATGTACAGTATATAAAATATATTTGGGGTATTTTGATATCTCATATACAGTATATTATATATGGTGTATTGTGATATTTTATGTACAGTATATAATATATACTTGGTGTACTGTCATATTGTATGTACAATATATAATATATATTTGGTGTACTTTGATATTTTATGTACAGTATATAAAATGTATTTGGTGTACTTTGATATTTTATGTACAGTATATAATATACATTTTGTGAACTTTGATATTTCACGTACAGTATATAATATACATTTGGTGTCCTTTGATATTTTATGTACAGTATATAATATTTATTTGGTGTAGTGTGATTTTTTATGTACCGCATATGATATGTATTTGTTGTACCTTGATATTTTATGTTCAGAATAGAATATATATCTGGTGTACTTTGATATTTTATGTACAGTATATTATATATATGGTGTACTTTTATATATTATGTGCAGTATATAATAGATATTTTGTGTATTTTGATATTTTGTGTACCCTATATAATATACATTTGGTGTACTTTGATATTTTATATACAGTATATAATATATATTTTGTGTAATTTCATATTTTATTTACAGTGCATAATATATTTGGTGTACTTTGATATTTTATGTACAGTATATAATATATATTTGGTGTTCGTTGATATTTTATGTACAGTATATAATATATATTTGGTGTATGAACAGTATATAATATATATTAGTTGTACCTTGATATTTTATGTACAGTATATAATATATATTTGGTGTACTTTGATATTTTATGTACAGTATACAATATACATTTGGTGTACTTTGAAATTTGATATAGAGAATATAATATATATTTGGTGTACTTTGATACTTTATGTACAGTATATATATTTGGTATATTTTGATATTTTATGCAGAGTATATAATATACATTTGCTGTACTTTGATATTTTATGTACAGTATATAATATATTTGGTGGAATTTGATATTTTATGTATAGTATATTATATATGTGTGGTGTGCTTTTATTTTTTATATAGTGTATATAATATATAATTGCTGTACTTTTATATTTTATGTACGGTATATAATAAATATTTCACGTACATTGATATTTTATTTACAGTATAAAATACATATTTGGTGTACTTTGATATTTTATGTACATTACATAATATTTATTTGGTGTACTGTGATATTTTATGAACAGTATATAGTATTCATTTGGTGTACTTTGATATTTTATGTACAGTCTTTAATATATATTTGTAGTATTTTCATATTTTATGTAAGTACATAATATACATTTATTGTACTTTGATATTTTATCTACAGTATATAATATATATTTGGTGTACTTTGATATTTTATGTGCTGTATATAATATATATTTGGTGTAATTTGATATATTATGTAGAGTACATATTTGGTGTACTTTGATATTTTATGTACAGTATATAATATATATTTGGTGTACTTTGATACTTTATGTGCAGTATATAATATATATTTTGTGTACTGTGATATTTTATGTACACTATATAATATTTCCTTGGTGTAATTTGATATATTATTTGCAACATATAATACACATTTGGTCTAATTTGATATTTTATGTACAGTATATATATTTGGTGTACACTGATATTTTATATAGAGTATATAATATATATTTGGTATTCTTTGATATTTTATGTACAGTATAAAATATATTTGGCACACTTTGATAATTCATGAACATTATATAATATGTATTTTGTGTACTTTGGTATTTTATGTACAGTATATAATATATATTTAGTGTGCTGTGATATTTTAAGTACAGCATACACTACATATTTGGTGTACTTTGATATTTTATGTACCGTATATAATATATATTTATTGTACTTTGATGATTTATGTACAGAATATAATATATACTTGGTGAACTTTTATATTTTATGTACACTATATTATATATATTTTGTGTACTGTGATATATTATGTACAGTGTATAATATATATTTGTTGTACTTTGATATTTTATGTTCAGTCTATAATATATATTAGGTATGCTTTCATATTTTATGAACAGTATATAGTATTCATTTGGTGTATTTTGATATTTTATCTACAGTCTTTAATATATATTTGGAGTATTTTGATATTTTATGTAAGTATATAATATACATTTGGTGTGCTTTGATACTTTATCTACAGTATATATTTGTTGAACTTTGATATTTTATGTGTAGTATATAATATGTATTTGGTGTACTGTGATATTTCATGCAGAGTATATGTCTTTGGTGTACTTTGATATTTTATGTACAGTATACTATATATATTTGGTGTAGTTTGATATTTTATGTACAGTATATAATAAATTTGGTGTACTTTGATATTTCATGTACAGTATATCATATATATTTGATTAACTTTTATATTTTATTTACAGTATATAATATATAATTTGTCTACTTTTATATTTTATCTACAGTATGCAATATATATTTGGTGTACTTTGACATTTTATGTGCAGTATATAATATACATTTGGTGTACTGTGATATTTTATGTACAGTATATAATACACATTTGGTGTACTTTTATATTTTATGTACATAATATATATTTGGTGTACTTTGATATTTTATGTACAGTATATAATATATATTTATTGTGCTTGGATATTTTATGTACAGTATATAATATATATTTGGTGTAATTTGATATTTTATGTACAGTATATTACATATATTTGGTGTACTGTGATATATAATGTACTGTATATAATATATATTTGTGTACTTTGATATTTTCTGTACAGTATATTATATATATTTGATGTATTTTGCTATTTTTTGTACAGTACATGATATATATTTTGTGTACTTTGGTATTTTAAGCACAGTATATAATATATATTAGGTGTACTTTGATATTTTATGTACAGTGTATAATATTATGTACAGTAGGAAATATATATTTATAATACTTTGATATTTTATGTATGGGATATAATATACATTTGGAGTTCTTTGAAATTTTAAGTAGCGTATATTATGTATTGGGTGTACTGTTATATTTTATGTACAGTACATAATACAAATTGTGTGTAATTTGATATTTCATGTACTGTACATATTATACATTTGGAGTACTTTTATATTTTAGGTAAATTATATAATATATATTTGGTGTACCTTGATATTTTATGTACAGTATATGATATATATTTGGTGTACTGTGATATTGTATGTACAGTATATAATATACATATGGTGTGTTTTGATATTTTATATAGAGTATATAATACATTTTTGGTGTACTTTGATATTTTATGTACAGTATAATATATATATTAGGTGTACTTTGATATTTTATAAACAGTATATAGTATTCATTTGGTGTACTGTGATATTTTATGTACAGTCTTTAATATGTATTTGTAGCACTTTGATATTTTTTGTAAGTATATAATATACATTTGGGTAATTTGATATTTTATCTACACTATATAATATATATTTGGTGTACTTTGATATTTTCTATGCAGTATATATTTGTTGTACTGTGATATTTTATGTACAGTGTATAATACATATTTGGTGTACTTTGATATTTTATATACAGTATATAATATATATTAGGTGTACTTTGATATTTTGTGATCTGTATATAATATTCATTTGGTGAACTTTGATATTTTATGTACAGTTTTTAATACATATTTGGGGTACTTTGATGTTTTATGTAAGTATATAATATAAAATTTGTGTACTTTTACATTTTAATTGCAGTATGTAATATATGATAGCTGTACTTTGACATTTTCTGGGCAGTATATAATATATATTTGGTGTACTGTGATATTTTATGTACAGTATATAATATATGTTTGGTTAACTTTTATATTTTATGTACAGTATATAATATTCATTTGGTGTAATTTGATATTTCATGTACAGTATATCATATATATTTGGTGTACTTTGATATTTTATGTACAGTATATAATATATATTTGGTATACTTTGATGTTTTATGTACAGTATAAAACTTTGGTGTACTTTGATATTTTATGTACACTATATAAGATATATTTGGTGTACTTTGATATTTTATGTGTAGTAGATAATATATATTTGGGGTACCTTGGTATTTTATGTGCAGTACGTAAAATATATTTTGTGTACTGTGATATTTTATGTACAGTATATAATATTTATTTGGAGTACTGTGATATTTTATGTATGGTATATAATATACATTTGGTGTGCTTTTATATTTTATGTACAGCATGCAATATATATTTGGTGTACTTTGATATTTTAGGTACAGAATATACATATGGTGAACTTTTATATTTCATATACAGTATATGGTATATATTTTGTGTACTTTCATATTTTATCTACAGTATAAAGCATATTTGGTGTACTTTGATATTTTACGTACCATTTATAATATATATTTGATGTACTTTGTATTTTATGTACAGTATATAACATATATTTGCTGTAGTATATTTTATGTACAGTATATAATATGTATTTATTGCACTTTGCTATTTTATGTTCAGTATATAATATATATTCGGTGTACATTGATATTTCATGTACTGTATATTATATATATTTGGTGTACTGTGATATTTTACGTACAGTGTATGATAAATATTTGTTGTACTTTGATATTTCATTTACAGTATATACGTTTGGTGTACCTTTAAATTTTATGTACTGTATATAATATATATTTGGTATAGTTTCATATTTTATGTACAGTATATAATATATATTTGGTGTAATTTGATATTTTATATACATTATATAATATATATTTGGTGTACTTTGTTATTTCATGTACAGTATAAAATATATTGGGCGTATTTTGATATTTTATGTACAGTATATAATTTATAATTTGTGTAATTTGATATTTTATGTACAGTATATAATATATATTTCACAGACTTCTATATTTTATATACAGTATATAATATATATTTGGTGTACTTTGATAGTTTGTGTACAGTTTATAATATATATTTGGCATATATTGATATTTTATATACAGTATATATGTTTGGTGTACTTTGATATTTTTTGTACAGTATACAATACATATTCTGTGTACTTTGATGTTTTATGAACAGTATATAATATTCATTTGGTGTTCTTTGATATTTTATGTACAGTCTTTAATATATATTTGGAGTACTTTCATATTTTATGTAAGTACATAATCTACATTTGGTGTACTTTGATATTTTATCTACAGTATAAATTTGGTGTACTTTGGTATTTTATGTGCAGTATAAAAAATATATTTGGTGTACTGTGATATTTTATGTACAGTATATAATATATATTTGGTGAACTTTGATACTTTATGCATGGTATATATTAAATTGGTGTACTTTGATATTTTATGTACAGTAGATAATATATATTAGTTGTATTTTGATATTTTATGTACAGTATATGATATATATTCCGTGAAAATTGATATATGTTCACTATATAATATATATTTAGTGTACTTTGATATTTTAGGTGCAATATGTATTTGTTGTACTTTGATATTTTATGTACAGTATATAATACATGTTTGTTGTACTTTAATATTTTATGCACCGTATATAATATATATTTATTGTAGTTTGATATTTTAAGTACAGAATACAATATATATTTGGTGTACTTTGATATTTTATGTACAGTATATTATATATATTTTGTGTACTGTGATATTTTCTGTACAGTATATAATATGTATTTGATGTACTTTTATATTTTATGTGCAGTATATAATATATATTTGGTGTACTTTGATATTTTATGTTCAGTATGAAATATATATTAAGTGTAATTTGATATTTTATCTACTGTATACAATATATATTTGGTGTACTTTGATATTTTACGTACAGTATATTATATATATTTGGTGTACTTTGATATTTTATGTCCAGTATATAATATACATTTGTGGTACTTTTATATTTTAGGTACTGTATATAATATATATTTGGTATACCTTGATATTTTATGTACAGTATATAATATATATTTGGTGTACTTTGATATTTTATGTAGAGTATAGAAAATATATTTGGTGAAATTTGCTATTTTATGTACAGTATATAATATTTATTTGGTGTACTTTGATATTGTATGTACAGTCTTTAATATATATTTGGAGTACTTTGATATTTTACGTACTGTATAAAATATTCATTTGGTGTAATTTGATATTTTATGTGCAGTATATAATATATATTTCATGTTCTTTGATATTTTATGTACAATATATAATATGTATTTGCTGTATTTTGATATTTTATGTAAAGCATATAACATATATTTGGTGAAATTTGATATTTTATGTGCAGTATATAATATATATTTAGTGTATTTTGATATTTTATGTACAGTATATAATATATTTGGTGTACTTTGATATTTTATATAGAGTATGTAATATATATTTGGTGTACTTTGAAATTTTATGTACAGTATAAAATATATATTATGGGTACTTTGATATTTTATGAACATTAGATTGTATTCATTTGGTGTACTTTGAGATTTTATGTACAGTCTTTAATATATATTTGGAGTACTTTGATATTTTATGTAAGTATATACATTTGGTGTAATTTGATATTTTATCTACAGTATATAATACATATTTGGTGTACTTTGATATATGATGTGCAGTGTATATTATATATTTGGTGTACTGTGATATTATATGTTCAGTATATATCTTTGGTGTAGTCTGATATTTTATGTGCAGTATATTGTATACATTTGGTGTAATTTGATAATTTATGTAAAGTATATAATATATATTTGGTGTACTTTGATATTTTATGTACTGTATATAATATATATTTGGTGTACTTTGTGATTTTATGTACTGTATATTATATATATTTGGTGTACTTTGATATTTCATGTACAGTATATAATATACATTTGGGGTACTTTTTTTTAGGTACTCTATATAATATATATTTGGTATACTTAAATATTTTATGTACAGTATAATATATACATTTGGTGTAATTTGTTATTTTATATTCGGTGTATAATATATATTTGGTGTTTGTTATTTTATGTACAGTATATAATATATATTAGTTGTACTTTGATATTTTACAAACAGTATATAGTATTCATTTGGTGTGCTTTGATATTTCATGTACAGTCTTAAATATATATTTGGAGTACTTTGATATTTTATGTAAGTATATAATATTCATTTGGTGTACTTTGATATTTTATCTGCAGTATTTAATATATATTTGGTGTACTGTGATATTTTATGTGCAGTATATAATATATATTTGGTGTACTTTGTTATTTTAAGTACAGTGTATAATACATGTTTTTTGTACTTTCATATTTTATGAACAGTATATAATATATATTTCGTATACTTTGATATTTTATGTACAGTATATAATACATATTTGGTGTACTTTGTTATTATAAGTTCAGTATATAATATATATTTGTTGTGCTCTCATATTTTATGTACAGTATTTAATATATATTTCGTGTATTTTGATATTTTATGTAGAGTATTTAATATTCATTTGGTGTACTATGACATTTTATGTACAGTATACCATATATATTTGGTGAAGTTTGATATTTTATGTGGAATATTTAATATATATCGTGTATTTTTATATTTTATGCAAAATATATAATATATATTTGTGTACTTTGATATTTTATGAATACATAAAATATAATTTGTGTATTTTTAAATTTTAAATACTATATGTAATATATATTTTGTGCAATTTCATATTTTATGTAAAATATATAATATATATTGTGTATTTTGATATTTTATGTGCAATATGTAATATTTTGTGAACTTTTTGATATTTTATGTAAAATACATAATATATATTTTGTGTACTTTGATAGTTTATGTACAATATATAATATATATTTTGGGTAATTTTTGATTCTTTATGTAAACTATGTAATATATACTTTGTGTATTTTCATATTTTATGTTCAATATATAATATATATTTTGTGTACTTTCATATTTTATCTACAATATAAAACATAATTTGTGTTCTTTAATATTTTATGTACAATATATAATATATATTTTGTGTACTTTGATATTTTATGTACAATATATAATATACATTTTGTGTGCTTTGATATTTTATGTACAATATATAGTATACATTTTGTGTATTTGATATTTTATGTACAATATATAACATATATTTTTTGTTCTTTGATATTTTATATAGAATACATAATATATATTTTGTGTACTTTGATATATTATGTATAATATTTAACAAGTATTTCGTGTACTTTGATATTTTATATACAATATACAATATCTCTTTTGTGTACTTTGATATTTTATGTAAAATATAAAATATATATTTTGTCTACTTCGATATTTTATGTGCCATATATAATCTATATTTAGTGTACTTTGATATTTTGTGTACAGTATATAAAACATATTTTGTGTACTTTGATATTTTGTGTACAATATATAATATATATTTTGTGTACTTTGATATTTTGTGAACAATATATGTTTTTTGTGTACATTCATATTTTATGTACAATATAAAATATACATATTGAGTAGTCTGATATTTTGTGTACAATATATAATATATATTTTGTATACTTTGATATTTTATGTACAATATATATGTTTTCTGTACTTTTATATATTATGTACAATATATAAAAATATTGTGTATCTTGATATTTTATGTATGATATACTGTCATATATTACATAATAATATGTATCATATATTACATATATCATACATTTTATGTTATACATATTATATATTATGGGTTATATATCAAAAATATATATTATATGTTATATATCATATATATCATATATAGTGTACTTTGATATTTTATGTACAATATATAAGATACATTTTGTGTAGTTTGATATTTTATGTACAATATTTAAGATATAATTTGTGTACTTTGGTATTTTAGGTAGAATATATAAGATATATATTGTGTACTTTGATATTTTATGTACAATATATAAGATGTATTTTGTGTACTTTTTTATTTTATGGACAATATATAAGGTATATTTTGTGTACTTTTATATTTTATGTACAGTATATAAAATATAGTTTGTGTACTTTGATGTTTTATGTACAATACATTAGATATAGTTTGTGTACTTTGATATTTTATGTATAATATATAAGATATAGCTTGTGTACTTTGATATTTTATGTACAACTAATTAGATATAGCTTGTGTACTGTCATATTCTATGTACACTATACAAGATATAGTTTCTTTACTTTGATATTTTATGTACAATATAGAAGATATAATTTGTGTACTTTGATATTTTATTTACAATATATAAGATATGGTTTGTGTACTTTCATATTTTACGTACAATATATAAGAAATATTGTGTGTACTTCCGTATTTTATGTACTATATATGAGATATAGTTTGTGTACTTTGATATTTTATGTACAATATATAAGATATAGTTTGTGTACTTTGATATTCTATGTAAAATATTTAACCTATAGTTTGTGTACTTTCATATTTTATACACAACATATAATATATATTTTTTATTTGATATTTTATGTACAATATAATACCTATTTTGTGTACTTTGATATTTTATGTACACTATATAACATATATTTTGTGTAATTTGATAAGTTATGTACAATATATAATATATGTTTTGTGTACATTGATATTTTATTTATGATATATAAATATCATGTTATATATAATATGTATCATATATTACATATATCTTACATTTTTTGTAATATCTATGATATACTATATATTATATATCATATATTATCAATAATATACATGATATGTTCAAGGTAATATATATCATACATTATATAATATATAACTTATGTTATAAAATATATAATATATAGCATATATTACATTATATCATATATCATATTATATACCACATATCATATAATAGACATCATATATTAAATTATATATATCTTATGTAATATATGTCATATATTATATTATAGCCAGTATATATTACCTATAATATATTATTTACTTATCATACAATGTATAATTTAAATATTATATATTATATATTTTGTTTAACATATAATATATAATGAGTATATTTTATTTTTTTATATGATATATTGAATATATCATATATACAATATATGATATATATGTAAAATATATATAATATATATCTTACATAAATAATATATATTATATCATATATAATATATATAAAATATACATGTCATAAAACATATTTTATAGATCATTATACTATACACATTATATATTAGTTAAAATATATAACATATATTCTATATATTATATATAATATAAATAATATATATTATATGTGATATATAATGTCGTACAATATATATTACACATTATATGTTATATATAGTATATATAATATATAATATAGATAATATGACATATTTTTTATGTATATTGTGACATATTATATATTATATATTACAGATATATTATATAATATGTAATGCATATATATTATATATATTATATATATAACTGTTTTTATAGAGAGTCTTGTTCTGTTGCACAGACTGGGGTGCATTGGCACCATCTTGGCTGACTGCAACCTCTGCCTCATGGGTTCAAGCGATTGTCCTGCCTCAGCCTCCCAGGTAGCTGGGACTACACAATACTGGGACTACTCCAGCTGCCAGGCAGTCAGGAGTGCTTTTACATGTACAGGAAGGTCATTGAAGGCTCAGTGTTTTGTTTAAAAACTGAATCCCAAGCCCACACATTACTAGGCTGTACTTCTTCAAATAAGTTATGAGGTGGGAAATAGGGCACCCCCAAATGTATATATATATGTGTGTGTATATATATACATTATATACATAATGTAATATATATAACTTATATAATATGTATAACATATATATAATTATATTTTACATCCTGCATCCTTGTATTATATATGTCTAATATAATATATAATGACATGTTATTATTATATACTATATAATGCATGTAATAGTACATAATTATTACATATAACATAAAACATAATTATATATAATTTTATAATTATATATATAATTATATATACCATAATAATATGTAATATATATTATATAAAGCAGAATATCATATGTATAACATATTATATAATATAAAATCTTTATAATATATATAATGTATTATATATTACATATAATATGTAATATATTATACATAATATATAATATATTATATATTATATAATATATAATATACCATATATTAGATTTTATACATTATATAACATATTATATGTTATATATCACAGTATTATATATTATAATAATATATATGACATATATTAGATAAAATATTATATAATATAATACATTATGTTTAATAATATAATATAATATATAATACATTCTATGTTATATGTAATATATATCATTTATTAAGTTATTTTATATATAACATATAATATAATCTTATATAATAGAATATTATATATAATATATAACATATATATTTCATAAATCATATATAATATGTATCATGTATTATGTATCATATATTATATATAAAAAGTATCATATATTACATATATCTTACATTTCATGTAATATATATCATATATTATATATTATATATCATATATTTTACATATCATTTATTATCAATAATATATATCATATGTTCAATGTAATATATATCATACATTATATAGTATATAGCATATGTTATAAAATATATATAGTATATCATATAATATATTGCATATACTATATAATGTATATGATATATATTATATACCTTGTATCATACAATATACATCATGCATTATATTATATATATAATATGTTATATAATATATGTCATATATTATATTTATTAAAGATGGTATATATTACCTATAATACATTATTTACATATCATATATTTTATAATTTAAATATTATATGACATATCATATATTTTAACATATAATATATACTATGTATATACTGTATATTTTATATATGATAAATTTAATATAATATATATAATCTATTATATATAATATATAATATAGTATATATAATATATACATGTCATAAAATATAATTTGTATTATAGATCATTATATAATTCACCTATTATATATTAGATTATATATAATACATATAATATATATCTTATATATAAAACATATATTATATATTATATATAATGTAAATAATATATGTTATGTGTTATATATAAGTCATATAATATATATTATACATTATATGTAATATATAATGTATATAATATATATTATAAATAATATGACATAATATTTTTTATGTATATTATGAGATATTATATATTATATACTATATATTACACTTATAACATATTATATAATATATAATGCATATATATAATACATATTATATATGTAATTGTTTTTAGACAGAGTCTTCTTCTGTTGCACAGACTGGGGTGCAATGGCAGCATGTTGGCTCACTGCAACCTCTGCCCCACGGGTTCAAGTGATTGTCCTGCCTCAGCCTCCAGGTAGCAGGGACTACACCATACTGGGACTTCTCCAGCTGTCACCATGCCTGGCTGAATTTTTTGAGTTTTAGTAGAGACAGGATTTCACTGTACTGGCCAGGAAGGTCTTGATCTCCTCACCTTGTGATCCTCTTGCCTTGGCCTCCCAAAGTGCTGGGATTAGAGGCCTGAGCCAAGATACATATTTTTTCAATGAAGAAAAATTTCAAAGCTACTCTGCTTGGTACGATAATCAAACATCTAAATTGAGGGATAAAACATAACCATGAAACATATTGATAACTGCATATGGAAAATACAGAGGATAATGTTTTAAATAACATATTTGGAACGCACTAACTAATAATTTGAAGAGTTTGCATTTGACAGGCCAGTATGAACATACCTTGAATGCAGCAACACAGGTTCCACATGAGAAAAATCGAAATCAGGGAAAATGAAACCACAAAGGTTCAATCTGCTCTGAGCTTTGAAAAACTCAGCACAGACAGTGGCACTTAGGACCAAGGGCAGGAGATCCCTAATCCCATCACAATGGCGATAGGGCATAAACATTCCAGGGTGAAGGCACAATCCACATTGTGAGGTCCAACTGCTGCCAGGCAGTCAGGAGTGCTTTCACATGTACAGGACGGTCATTGAAGGCTCAGTGTTTTGTTTCAAAAACTGAATCCCAAGCCCACACATTACCATGCTGTACTTCTTAAAGTAAGTTATGAGATGGGAAATGGGGCACAACCAAATATATATATATGTGTGTATATATATATAATTATATATTATGTAATATATAAAAAATATACAATATGTATAACATATATATAATTTCCTTTTACATCCTGCACACTTATATTATTTATAATATATTATGTATAATATAATATATAATGATACATATTTATTATTCTCATTATAAAACATAAAAATATGTAATTTTTATACATAATATAATATATAATTATATATATTATATAATTATATGTATAAATATATTTAACATAATTATGTATATTATAAATATTATAATTATATGTAATATATATAATATATAATATCTATTATATAACATATTTTATAATGTAGAATATCATATGTATAACATATGATAAATTATATGATATTTAATATATAATATAAGATGTATTATATATTACATATAATATGTAATATATTATACATAATATTTAATATATTAGATATTATAAATTATTCAATGTATTACATATTATATATTATGAATGGTATAACATATCATATTATATAATAATATAATATATATTATAATATATACGTGACATATTGGATTAAATATTATATATTACATTATGTACAGTAATCATATAATAAAATATGTAATATATTATGATATATTACATATTATATATTAATTTATATTACATATAATATACAATAAAATCATTTATGTTAGAATATTATATAATTATATATAATATATAACATATGTAATATATATCATATATAATACATATTTTATTTACAGTATAGAATATATATTTTCTGTACATTGACATTTTAAGTACAGTATAGAATATGTATTTCCTGTACTTTGATATTTTATGTATAGTATAGAACATATATTTTGGGTACTTTGATATTTTCTGTGCAGTATAGAATATATATTTGGTGTACTTTGATATTTTATGTACAGTGTAGAATATATATTTGACATACATTGATATTTTAAGTACAGTGTAGAATATATATTTGGGGTACTTTGATATTTAATGTACAGAATAAAATATATATTTGGGGTACTGTGACATTTTAGGTACAGGACAGAATACATATTCTGTGAACTTTTATATTTTATGTCCAGTACAAAATATATATTTGGTGTACTTTCATATTTTATGTACAGTATACAATATATATTTGGTGTATTTTGATATATTATGTAGAGTATGGAATATATATTTGGAATACTTTGATATTTTATGTACAGTATAGAATATATATGTGGTGTACTTTGATATTTTATGTACAGTATACAATATATATTTGGTGTACTTTGATATTTTATGTACAGTATTGAATATATATTTGGTGTACTTTGATATTTTATGTACAGTATATTATATATATGGTGTTCTTTGATATTTTACATACAGTATAGAATATATATTTTGTGTAGTTTGATATTTTATGTACACTGTGGAATGTATATTTGTTATACTATGATATTTTATGTATAGTATATAATATATATTTGGTGCGCTTTGATATTGTATGCACAGTAAAGAATATATATTTTGGGTACTTTGATATTTTATGCACAGTATAGATAACATAATTTGGGTACTTTGAAATTTTATGTCCAGTATAGTATACATATTTTGGGTATTTTGATATTTTCTGTAGAGTATAGAATATAGATTGTGTACTATGATATTTTATGTACAGTACATAATATATAGTTTGGGTACTTTGATATTTTATGTACAGTATGGAATATATATTTTGGGTAGTTTGTTATTTTATGTACAGTATTGAATATATATTTTGGGTACTTTGATATTTTATTATTATATATATAATTCTTTTTAGACAGGGTCTTGTTCTGTTGCACAGACTGTTGTGCAATGGCACCGTCTTGACTCACTGCAATCTCTGCCTCACGGGTTCAAGCGATTGTCCTGCCTCAGCATCCCAGGCTGGGACTATTAGGACTACTGGGACATACTGGGACTACTCCAGCTGCCACCATGCCTGGCTAATTTTTTTAGTGTTAGTAGAGACAGGATTTCACTGTATTGGCCAGGATGGTCTTGATCTCCTCACGTTGTGATCCTCTTGCCTTGGCCTTCCAAAGTGCTTGGATTAGAGGCCTGAGCCAAGATACATATTTTTTAAATGAAGAAAAATTTCAAAGGTACTCTGCTTGGTACAATGATCAAATATATAAATTGAGGAATAAAACATAACCATGAAACATATTGATAACTGCATATGGAAAATACAGAGGATAATGTTTTAAAAAACATATTAGGAAAGCACTAACTAATAATTTGAAGAGTTTGCATTTGACAGGCCAGTATGAACGTACCTTGAATGCAGCAACACAGATTCCATATGAGAAAAATCAAAATCAGGGAAAGTGAAACCACAAAGGTTCAATCTGCTCTGAGCTTTGAAAAACTCAGCACAGACAGTGGCACTTAGGACCAAGGGCGGGAGATCCCTAATCCCATCACCACGGCGATAGGGCATAAACATTCCAGGGTGAAGGCACAATCCACATTGTGAGGTCCAACTGCTGCCAGGCAGTCAGGAGTGCTTTCACATGTACAGGAAGGTCATTGAAGGCTCAGTGTTTTGTTTCAAAAACTGAATCCCAAGCCCACATTTTACTATGCTGTACTTCTTAAAATAAGTTATGAGATGGGAAACAGGGCACCCCAAAAACATATATATATATATGTCTGTATATATATATATAATTTATATAATGTAATATATATAACTTATGTAATATGTATAACATATATATAATTTTCTTTTACATCCTGCATCCTTATATTATATACGATGTCTTATGTATAATATAAAATATAATGATGTGCTACTATTATATACAATATAATACATGTAATAATATCTAATTTTTACATATAACAAAATATATAATTAGATACATATACAGTTATATATAATTATATAGAATATAATAATATACAGTATATATAATACATATCTAATATATCATGTTATATAATATAGCATATCATATGTATAACACAGTATATATTTATGATATGATATAGTATATAATGTATTATATATTACATATAATATGTAACTTATTATACATAATATGTAATATATAAGATATTATATAACATATAATATATTATGTATTAGATGTTATATATTATATAACATATTATATATTATATCGTGGAAATAGGGAACAAATATATATATATGTGTGTGAATATATATAAATATATATAATGTTATATAACTTATATAATATGTATAACATATATATAATTTCCTTTTACATCCTGCATTCTTATATTATATACAATATATTACGTATAATATAATCTATAATGATACATTTTTATTATACAGAATATAATTCATGTAAAATATATAATTATTATATAGAACATAATATGTAATTATATATTGCATATAATTATATAATATACATTATATAATATATATTTATATATATTATATAATATACATTATATAATATATATTATATAACATATATAATATAGAATATCATATGTATAACATATGATATATTATGTAATATTTAATATATAATATAATATGTAATGTATTATATATTACATATAATATATAATGTATTATATATTACATATAATATATAATATAATAGATACTATATTAGATATAAATTATACAGTATATTGTACATTATATATTATGTGTTATATAACATATCATATATTATATAGGAATACATTATATATTATATTATCTCCATGACATATATTACATAAAATATTATATAATATATTACATTATGTACAGTAATAAAATATATAATATATTATGATATGTTATATATATCATCATATATTATAAATATATTATATATTATATATATTATATTATATATTATATATTAAGACATAATATATATAATATACAGTATAATCATATATAATAGAATATTATATAATTATATATAATATATAACATATGTAATATGTCATATAACATATAATATTTTATGTACAGTATAGAATATATATTTTCTCTATATTGATATTTTATGTACAGTGTAGAATATATATTTCGTGCACTTGGATGTTTTATGTACATTATAGAACATATATTTGGTGTACATTTGTATTTTATGTACAGTATAGAATATATATTTGGTGGACTTTGATATTTTCTGTACAGTATAGGATATATATTTGGTGTAATTTGATATTTTATGTACAGCATACAGAATATATTTGTTGTACGTTGATATTTTATATACCGTATAGAATATATATTTGGGGTATTTTAATATTTATTGTACAGTATAAAATACATATTTGGGGTACTGTGATATTTTATGTACAGGATAGAATATATACTTTGTGTGCTTTTATATTTTATGTATAGTATAGAATATATATTTGGTGTAATTTGATATTTTATGTACAGTATACAATATATATTTGGAGTACATTGATATTTTATGTACAGTATAGAATATATATGTGGTGTATATTGATATTTTATGTACAGTATAGAATATATATTTGTTGTACTTTGACATTTTATGTACAGTACAGAATACATATTTGGTGTACTTTGATATTTTATGTACAGTATAAAATATATATTTGGTGTACTTTGATACTTTATGTACAGTATAGAATATATATTAGGTATAGTTTGATATTTTATGTACAGTATTGAATATATAGTTTGGGTAATTTGATGTTTTATGAACAGTTCATAACATATAGTTTGGGTACTTTGATATTTTATATTCAGTACAATATATATACATTGTGTACTCTGAAATTTTATGTACAGTACATAATATATATTTTGGGTACTTTGATATTTATGTACAGTACATAATATATAGTTTGGGAACTTTGATTTTTTATGTAGAGTAGATAATATATAGGATGGGTACTTTGATATTTTATGTGCAGTATAGTACATATATTTTGTTTACTTTGATATTTTATGTACAGTATAGTATGTATATTTTGGGTACTTTGACATTTTATGTACAGTATAGAATATATACTTTGTAAAATTTGATATTATATGTACAGTATATAGTATACATGTGGTGTACTTTGATATTTTATGTACAGTATAGAGTATATATTTGATGTAGTTTGATATATTATGTACAGTATAGAATATATATTTGGTGTACTTTGATATTTTATGTGCAGTATTTGATACACATTTGGTGTAGTTTGATATTTTATGTACAGTATATGATACATGTTTGCTGTACTTTGATATTTTATCTACAGTATATGATACATATGTGGTGTATTTTGATATTTCATCTACAGTATGTGATACATATTTGGTGTGTTTTGATATTTTATGTACAGTATATGATACATATTTTTTGTACTTTGATATTTTATGTACAGTATATGATACATATTTGTTGTACTTTGATATTTTATGTAAGTATATGATACATATTTGGTGTATTTTGATATTTTATCTACAGTATGTGATACATATTTGGTGTATTTTGATATTTTACGTACCGTATATAATATATATTTGGTGTAATTTGACATTTTAATTACAGTATATAATATATATTTGTTTGATATTTTATATACAGTATATATGTATTGTGTACTTTGATACTTTATGTTCTGTGTATAATATATATACAGTGTAGTTTGATATTTTATGTACGGTATATGGTGCGTGTTTGGTGAAATTTGGTATTTTATGTATAGTATATATGTTTGGTGTACTTTGATATTTTATGTACAGTATACGATACATATTTGGTGTAATTTGACATTTTAGGTACAATATATTGTACGTATTTTGTGTATTTTATTTTCTGTACGGTATATGATACATATTTGGTGTACTTTGATATTTTATGTACAGTATATGATACATATTTGGCATACTTTGGTATTTTATGTACAGTATATGAAACATATTTTGGGTACTTTGATAGTTTATGTACAGTATATGATACATATTTGGTGTACTTTGACATTTTATGCGCATTCTATGATATTTGATGTACTTTGATATTTTATGTACAGAGTATAATATAAATATTGTGTAGTTTGATATTTTATGTACAGTATATATTAGGAGTACTTTGATATTTTCTGTACAGTATATGATATATATTTGGTGTACATTGATATTTTATGTACAGAGTATAATATATATGTGGTGTACTTTGATATTTTATGTACAGTATATAATACATATTTTGTGTACTTTGATATTTTATATCCAGTATATGATACATATTTGGTGTACTTTGATATTTTATATCCAGTATATGATACATATTTGGTGTACCTTTGTATTTTATGTACACTACATGATACATATTTGGTGTACTTTGATATTTTTTGTACAGTATATGATACATATTTGCTGTACTTTGATATTTTATGTACAGTACATGATACATATTTGGTGAAATTTGATATTTTATGTACGGTATATGATACATATTTGGTGCACTTTGATATTTTATGTACAGTATGACACATATGTGGTGTACTTTCAGAATTTAGGTACAGTGTATAATACATATTTGGTGTGCTTTGATATTTTATGTAGAGAATATGATACATATTTGGTGTACTTTGATATTTTATGTACAATATATGATTCATGTTTGGTGTAGTTTGATATTTTATGTATAATATATGATACAAATTTCGTGTACTTTGATATTTTATGTACAGTATATAAAATATATTTGTTACACTTTGATATTTTATGTTCAGTATAAAATACATGTTTGCTGTTATTTGATATTTTATGTATAGCATATAATATATGTTTGGTGTACTTTGATATTTTATGTACAGTCTATGATACATATTTGGTGTACTGTGATATTTTATGTACAGTATATAAAATGTATTTGGTGTATTTTGATATTTTATGTACAGTATATAACATATATTTCGTTTACTTTGATATTTTATGTACAGTATATAATATATATTTGGTGTTCTTTGATATTTCATGTAAAGTATATAATACATGTTTGTTGTGCTTTGATATTTTATGTATGGTATATTATATATATTTGGTGTGATTTGATATATCATATACAGTATATAATCTATTTTTGGTGTGCTTTGATATTTTATATTCAGTATATAATATATATTTGCTGTGCTTTGATTTTTTCTACAGTTTATATGTTTGGTGTGCTTTGATATTTTATGTACAGTATATTATATATATTTGGTGTTCCTTGATATTTTAGGAACAGTATATGATAAACATTTGGTGTGCTTTGGTATTTTACATACAGTAAATGATTCATATATGCTGTGCATTGATATTTCATGTACAGAGTATGATACACATTTGGTGTACTTTTATATTTTACATACAGTATATGATACATATTTGGTGTAATTTGATATTCCATATGCAGTTTATAATACATATTTTGTATACTTTGATATTTTATGTACAGTACATGATACATATTTGGTGTAGGTTGATATTACCTGTAAAATATATGATACATATTTAGTGTACTTTGATATTTTATGTATAGTGTATAATATATATTGTGTACTTTTTTATTTTATGTACAGTATATGATACATATTTTGTGTACTTTGATATTTTATGTACATTATATAATACATATTTTATGTACTGTGATATGTGTACAGTATACAATTTATATTTGGTGTACTTTGATATTTTATGTACAGTATATATGTTTGGTGTACTTTGACCTTTTATGTACAGTGTATAATATACATTTGGTGTACTTTGATATTTTATGTACAGTATATATGTTTGGTGTACTTTGACCTTTTATGTACAGTGTATAATATATATTTGGTGCACTTTGATATTTTATGTACAGTATATCATATATGTTTGGTGTACTTTGATATTTTATGTACAGTATATGATACATATTTGGTGTAATTTGATATTTTATGTACAGTATACGATACATGTTTGTTACACTTTGATATTTTATGTATAGTATATGATTGATATTCGGTGTACTCTGATGTGTTTTGTACAGTGTATGATGCATATTTGGTGTACTTTGATATTTTATGTACAGTATGTGATACACATTTTGTGTAATTTGATATTTTATATACAGTGTATGATACATATTTAATGTACTTTGATAGTCTGTGTACAGTATATATCTTTGGTTACTTTGATATTTTATGTACAGTATATAATACATATTTGGAGTACTTTGAGATTTTATGTACACTGTAGAATATATGTTGGGTTTACTTTGTTATTTTATGTACAGTATATAATACATATTTGGTATACTTTGATATTTTATGTACCATATATTATATATGTGGGGTGAATTTTGATATTTTATATACAGTATAGAATACATATCTGGTGTACTTTGATATTTTATGTACAGTATATGATAAATATCTGGTGTAATTTGATATTTTGTGTACAGTGAGTGATACATATTTTGTGCACTTTGATATTTTATGTACAGTACATATTTTGTGTACTTAGATATTTTATGTACATCATATAATATATATTTGGTGTACTTTGATATTTTATGTACAGTATATCATATATATTTGGTGTGCTTTGATATTTTATGTATAGTATATAACATGTATTTGGTGTAATTTGATATTTTATGTAAAGTATATGATACATATTTGGTGTACTTTGATAATTTATGTACAGTATATGGTACATGTTTGGTGTACTTTGATATTTTATGTACACTATATGACACATATTTGGTGTACTTTGATATTTTATGTACAGTATATGATACATATTTGGTGTATTTTGATATTTTATGTTCAGTGTATGATACATATTTGGTGTACTTTTATAATTTATGTACAGTATATGATACATATTTGGTGTACTTTGTTATTTTATGTATAGTATATGATACATATTTGGTGTAATTTAATATTTTATGTACAGTATATATTTTTGGTGTATTTTAATATTTTATGTACAGCATATGATACAAATTTTGCATACTTTGATATTTTATGTACAATATACAATACATATCTGGTGTATTTTGATATTTTATGTACAGTATAAGATACATATTTGCTGTAGTTTGATATTTTATATACAGCATATAAATTTGGTGTACTTTGATATTTCATGTACAGTATATAGTATATATTTGGTGTACTTTGATATTTTATGTACAGTATATAATATATATTTGGTGTACTTTGATATTTTATGTACAGTATATAATATATATTTGGTGTACTTTGATATTTTATGTACAGTTTTAATATGTTTGGTATGCTTTGGTATTTAATGTACAGTATATATGATTGGTGTTATTTGATATTTTATGTACAGTATATGATACATATTTGGTGTACTTTGATATTTTTCATACAGTATATTTATTTGGTGTAATTTGATATTTTATGTACCGTACATGATACATATTTGGTGTACTTTGAGATTTTATGTACAGTATGTGACACATGTTTGTTGTACTTTGATATTTTATGTGCAGTATATGATACATATTTGGTGTGCTTTGATATTTTATGTGCAGTATATGATACATATTTGGTGTACTTTGATATTTTATCTACACTATATGACACATTTGGTGTAGTTTGATATTTTATCTACAGTATGTGATACATATTTGTTGTACTTTGATATATTATGTACAGTATATTTATTTGCTGTACTTTGATATTTTATGTACAGTATATAATACATATTTTGTGTATTTTCACATTTTATGTACAATATATAATATATATTTGGTGTGATTTTATATTTTATGTACAGTATATAATATATATTTGGTGTACTTTGAGATTTTATGTACAGTATATAATATATACGGTGTACTTTCATATTTTATGAACAGTATAAAATGTATATTTGGTGTTCTTTGATATTTTATGTACAGTATATAATACATATTTTGTGTACTGTGATATCTTATGTACAGTATATTATATAGTTGGTGTAACTTGATATTTTATGTACAGGACATAATATATATTTGTTGTACTTTGATATTTTATGTACAGTATGAAGTATATATTTGTTGTATTTTTATATTTTATATGCGGTATATAATATATATTTCGTGTACTGTGATATTTTATGTACGGTATATTATATATTAGTTGTATTTTGATATTTTATGTACAGTTTATAATATTTATTTGTTGTACCTTGATATTTTTTGTACAGTGTATAATATAGATTTGTTGTAGTTTGATATTTTATGTACAGTATATAATATCTATTATGTATACTTTGATATATTATGTAGAGTATATAATGTGTATTTGGTGTACTTTGATATTTTATGTACAGTATATAATATATATTTGGTGTACCGGATGTTTCATATACAGTGTATAATATGTATTTGGTGTACTTTGATATTTTATGTACATTATATACTATGTATTTGGTGTACCTTGATATTAAATGTAGAGTATATAATATGAATTTGGTGTACTTTGATATTTTATGTACAGTATATAATATATATTTGGTGTACCGGATGTTTCAAATACAGTGTATAATATTTATTTGGTGTACTTTGATATTTTATGTGCATTATATACTATGTATTTGGTGTACCTTGATATTAAATGTAGAGTATATAATATGAATTTGGTGTACTTTGATATTTTATGTACAGTATATAATATATATTTGGTGTACTTTGACATTTTACGTACAGTGTATAATATATATTTGTTGTACTTTGAAATTTTATGTACAGTATATATTTGCTATACTTTGATATTTTATGTACAATGTATATTATATGTGGTGTACTTTGATATTTTATGTACAGTATATAATAGATGTTTGCTGTACTTTGATATTTTATGTACAGTGCATAATATATATTTGGTGTACTTTGATACTTTATGTACACTATATATTATAGATTTGTTGTACTTTGATATTTTATGTACAGTATATAATATATATTGTGTATACTTTGATATTTTATGGACAGTATATAATATATATTTGGTCTACTTTGATATCTTCTATGCAGTATAAAATATACATTATTTTGTATTTTGATATTTTCTGTACACTATATAAGATATATTTGGTGTACACAGACACACACACTCACTCCTTCATTCTGCTGGTTAGGAACTTAGTAGGGGTCTCTGGGAGCTGCAGGTTTCCTAATCATGTCTGCACCTAAGAACATAAGGTCTTGTCTGGCTCTTCTTATGAACGGTCCCCCAGCCCGGACTCCGTAAGATCCATGCTAGCCTCACCCAGCTTCTCCCTCTTCCCTCTCAGAAACTCAGACTTAAGTGGAAGCTCCTCACCAGGGATCCGGAGCTACCATTCACCATCCCCTAGGGCTCCACCACACTCACCTCTGTCATCGCCCGTATTACACAATCTCCCATTTCCCTGTCCTCTCCGTGATGGGCAATCAATGAAGCCATTGGTCTCTCCCGTGTCCTCCTCTGAGGATTCTTCAGAGTCACCACGTTCATCAGTAATGTACCACATGTTCCTACTGCCATCACCCAGCAGCTCACCCCCAGCTCTCGGGAAGTCTCCTGGGTCTCCCAGCTACTCTCCAAACAACCCCAGATTTCAGCTGGAGTCAGCCCCCCACACCCAGGAGTCACCTACAAACTCACGAGCCTCACGGTGCTCCTCCCCTGTGTCTTTCATCTCTTCACCCCCAGGCCTCAGGGACTCTCCTGTGGCTCCCAGTTACTCTCAAGCCATCCCCAGGTTCCTGCGGGAATCAGCAACATGCACCCAGGAGTCCCCCAGAGACTCACAGGTTTCGGGAGCATATGAGCGGTCCCCCAGCCCTGACTCCTCAAGATTCATGCCTGCCTCACCCAGCATCTACCTCTCCCCTCCCAGGAACTCAGACCCAAGGGGCAGCTCCTCACAAGGGATGTGGAAGTACTCTACATCATCCCGCAGGGCTTCACCACTCTCACATCCGTCATCGACAGAATTCCACAACTTTACATTTCCCTTTCCTAACCAAGAAGGACAATCACTCATGTCATTGTGTTCTCCCGTGTCCTCCTCGGGAGATTCCTCACAGTCACCCCATTCATCAATAATATACCATATGTTCTTACTGCCATCATCCAGCAGCTCACCCCCAGCCACCAATGACTCTCCTGTCTGTCCCAGCTACTCTCCAACTACGCCCAGATTTCAGCGGGCGTCGGTATCCCACACCCCAGAAACACCTACAAACTCACAGACCTCAGTGAGATCCTCGCCAGTCTCTCTCACGTCTTCACCCCCAGCCCTTACGGACCCTCCAGTCTCTCCCAGCTACTCTCCAACCACCCCCACATTTCAGCTGGAGTCAGTTCCTGGCACCCCGGAGTCACCACCAAACTCACCAGTTTCACTGAGTTACTCCCCGGTCTGTCTCATGTCTTCACCTCCAACCCTCAGGGATTCTCCTGTCTGTCCCAGCTACTCTCCAACCACGCCCACATTTCAGCGGGAGTCCGTTGCAGGCACCCAGAAATCACCACCAAACTCACCAATTTCACTCAATTACTCTCCAGTCTCTCTCATGTCTTCACCAGCCCTCAGGGACTCTCCTGTCTGTCCCAGCTACTCTCCAACAACGCCCAGATTTCAGCTGGAAGCAGTTCCTTGCACCCCGGAATCAACACCAAACTCACCAATTTCACTCAATTACTCTCCAGTCTCTCTCATGTCTTCACCAGCCCTCTGGGACTCTCCTGTCTGTCCCAGCTACTCTCCAACAACGCCCAGATTTCAGCTGGAAGCAGTTCCTTGCACCCCAGAATCAACACCAAACTCACCAATTTCACTCAATTACTCTCCAGTCTCTCTCATGTCTTCACCAGCTATCAGGGACTCTCCCGTCTGTCCCAGCTACTCTCCAACCACGCCCACATTTCAGCTGGAGTCAGTTCCAGGCACCCCGGAGTCACCACCAAACTCACCAATTTCACTCAATTACTCTCCAGTCTCTCTCATGTCTTCACCAGCCATCAGGGACTCTCCCGTCTGTCCCAGCTACTCTCCAACCACGCCCACATTTCAGCTGGAGTCAGTTCCAGGCACCCCGGAGTCACCACCAAACTCACCAATTTCACTCAATTACTCTCCAGTCTCTCTCATGTCTTCACCAGCCCTCAGGGACTCTACTGTCTGTCGCAGCTACTCTCCAACTACGCCCAGATTTCAGCTCGAAGCAGTTCCTTGCACCCCAGAATCGCCACCAAACTCACCAATTTCACTCAATTACTCTCCAGTCTCTCTCATGTCTTCACCAGCCCTCAGGGACTCCCCTGTCTGTCCCAGCTACTCTCCAACCACCCCCACATTTCAGCTGGAGTCAGTTCCTGGCACCCCGGAGTCACCACCAAACTCACCAGTTTCACTGAGTTACTCCCCGGTCTATCTCATGTCTTCACCTCCAGCCCTCAGGGACTCTCCTGTGTGTCCCAGCTACTCTCCAACCACGCCCACAGTTCAGCAGGAGTCCGTTCCAGGCACCCAGGAATTACATACAAACTCAGCAGTTTCACTGCGTTACTCCCCAGTCTCTCTCATGTCTTCATCCCCAGCCCCCTGGGACTCTCATGTCTGTCCCAGCTACTCTACCACCACGCCCAGATTTCAGAGGGAGTCAGCCTCCCACACTCCGGAATCACCTACAGACTCACAGACTTCACGGAGGTCCTCCCTGGTCTCTCTCAGGTCTTTGCCCTCAGCCCACAGGGACTCTTGTGTCTCTTTCAGCTACTCTCAAAACTTCTCTAGATTCCAGCTTTCCAGCTGGACTCAGTTCCAGGCACCCACGACACACCACTGAACTCACGAATTTCACTGACTTACTCCCCAGTCTCTCTCATGTTCTCACCCCCAGCCCTCAGGGACTCTTCTGTCTCTCTCAGCTACTCTCCAACCATCTCCACATTACACCTGGGGTCAGCTTCCCACACCCAGGTATCACCTACAAACTCACGGACCTTGCTGCAACCCTCCCCCATTTCTTTCACCTCTTCACCCCCAGCCTTCAGGGACTCTCCTGTGTCTCCCAGATTCTCTCCAGCCTTCCCCAGATTTCTGCCACAGTCAGCCCCAGGCACCCAGGGGAACCCTGGACACTCACAGGCCTCACCAGGCTACCTCCCAATGACCTGTATCTATACAGGGATGGCTCCCACGCTTCCCTCAGGGACCCCAAACCCATCTCCACTTACATTCAGACACTCCCAGGGCCTGACAGCTACTCCCCGTTATTGTCCTTCAGTTCGAAGCCCTGGCCAATCTACTAGCCAACATGATGCAGCTACCTGGCCATGTCTCCACATTTCTGGGGAGGGCCCCACACCCAGCCGCAGAAGAGCCCCTCCTGCATTCCGTCCTCACACACAGGCCTTTCCATCCACTTGCTACTGTCACACTGTTGCCAGCAGAAGAGGCCCCTGTAATGGCCGATATCACCGCCCAGTCTATCCTCACCCCACAGCTGTGCAGCGGGACCCTCCTGCTGGCCCAGGTGGCTGCCAGAGCCCATGCTGGCACGACACTCCAGCATGTCGGCGTCCCTGCGGGCCACGCTACCGGTGACATGGCTCCCATGACCCTCCTTCCTGGCAGTGACACTGCTGATGTGAACCCCAGTTTCACAGCTGTCATTTGTAAATAGGACCATTTTCCCTTTTCTCGCTCCCTTCCATTCACAGGGCTTCTCATTCTCTCTGTTTCTGCCTCCGTTTCAGAGATTTACTCACCTTTTTCTCTCTCACTATGTCTGCCGTGGTCTCCAGAAGAGTGTGCCACATAAAATTGCCCCATTAAAAGTCATGAATTGAGTGGATTTTAGTATATTTGTGCTTGTGCACATTCAATTTTAATTCGCAATCCATTTTAGAAGGTTTTACCACCCCCGACCAGAGAAAAACCCTGTGGACATTAGTCACTCCTCATTCTGTCTCAAACCCTCTCCCTGACCCTCAGCCCTAGGTAACAACTGCATAGAGCGATCAACCCCATATGCATAGATTTCCATATTGTGGACATTTCCTATAAACGGAATTGCACAATACGTGAGCTTTTATGACTGACATAACACTTTTAGCACAATATTTTCAAGATTCATCCACATTGCAGCCCTACCCACAGGGGTAAACCGCATTTTGTGGTTTCAGTAACACCGGGTGTTTTCTCCTTCCTTCCGTCTTTCCTTCCTTCCTTCCTTCCTTCCTTCCTTCCTTCCTTCCTTCCTATTTCTCTCTTATTCCTTCTGCCCTCTCTCTTCCATATGCCTTAGGTGCATCCTACGTCCTGCGTCCTTTTGGGGAATCCTCAACAGGTGCTGGAAAATTGTGTTATTGTGATTATTTACCGCTATCTCTCTTTCATGGTTCTCCATCAGTTGTAAGCATCTATTGGTTTATCCCAGGTCACTAAGTATATTTTAATTAGGTACACCTGTTTTTCTTTATACACCTGTTTCTGGAGTATAGGGTCGCATACTCATAAACCCAGTGTATCTCAGAAACGCATCTAATATTCCAATAAACCCATCATAACGTTGAAAAATCATAAATCAAACCAACATAAGTCACGGTTTGACAGTGGATATGGGCTCCATCAATTCCATTGTCTTCAATAATGCTGTACACCATTAAGAATGGCAGACTGATTGGGCGTGGATGTGGATAACATTATAAAAATCAGTTATTAGAGGGATACTTTAACCTGACTGAAGAGCTGATCTAATGGTATTAGTACAGCGCATGCTTATGTGAGATGTTTTGAGACAGAGTAGTACATTTGTGTATGAAATTCTGTGGCTTTTTTCACTTAGTAGGAACCTTTGTGTGTGGAAAACTGAGAAAATTGCTTTCTGCTGTAGAGTCTGGCATTCACGGTAGATTAAAGCTTATTTTTCTGGAAGTAAATCTTATTCAATAAGATACTACTCTTTATAATAAAAAACAGAGACACTGGTGATGTGAAGTCATTATCCTCAGCAAACCAATCCAGGAACAGAAAACCAAACGCCACATTCTCACTTATAATGGGAGCCGAAAAATGGGATCACATGGACACAGGAAGGGGAACAACACACACTGGGGCCTTTTGGGAGGCAGAGCGTTAAGAAAAACAGCTACTGCATGCTGGCCTTAATACCTAGGTGATGGGTTGACAGGTGCAGCAAACCACCATGGCACACGTTTGTTTACCTTAGTAACAAATCTGCACACCCTGCCCATATATCTCAGAACTTAGAAACAAAACGAAAGCAAAGAGAACGAGAAAGCAATAGCAAAACGCTAACGGCAAAACAAAGTTTCAAACTCAGAAAGTGACAGACCAATTTTTGATTCAAATCATGGTTCTCGACCCAGGTGCCTTAAGGTCAGGATAAAGAATTTGATTACGTATTGTAAAGAAGACATGCAGCGGATGACCAGAAAAATTGTTCTCAACATACGTGTGGCTTCGAGTTCAACGGTGACGCTATCTAGCGGGACATAGCATTAGATTCCAAAGGGCCGAGTCCCGCAAGACTGGCCTCCCACACTAATAACAATGGGAAGCCCTACGTTGTTTTACCTGTGCTTCTCAGCAACTGGCTGTAAATCAGGTTTCCACCACTCCCAGTTTTACTTGCATTCATTTGCTGGAAGAGCTCACAGCACGCAGGGAAACACTGACATTTCCTATTTTCTGTATTTTAGCGGATATTGCAAAAACTTCAGAAAAAACTTTTGGGCCCGGCATGTGGGGAGGGGCGCACTGCCTTCCAGGAAGTGTTATCCAGAAGCTCTCTAAACCCAGTCCTTTTGGGTTTTTATGGAGACCTCATCTATAGGCATGATGGGTTAAACCATAGGCTATTGGTCATCAACTCAACCTGAGGCTCTCAACCCTCCCTGGAAATTGGGGTTGAGGCTTTGCCATTCTCAGTCTGAGTAAAAGAATTTACACAAACGGAATTTTAAAACAGATTAGCATAACTGGAAACTTAACTAGATGATGGAATTATCTGGAGCCACACCTTGATATTCCTAACCCGAGCACCCTCATCCAACGAATGCTCCACCCAACTGGCTCCCAAGCCTCTACGGGGTTCCAGAGCAAAAGGATGTTTCTACAACGCCTATCTCCACCTCTTCTTCAAAGTCTTTTCGCTTACACGGGTAATTCTTCAACTGCCATGCATCAGGGTCAGGGGGAGGGCTTGTTACCACACAGATCTGTGGATCTCCGGGGTTTGAGGGTGACAAGGATGCTGCTGGTGTCAAAACCACAACGTGGGAACCACAGAACCCGTAGTTGGTTTTCAGTGTTTCCGTGCATTTAATTCATCATACCTTTGGCCAAGAAAACTTGTAAGTTCTCAGATTGTCCCAAAGGTGGTGCATGAAATCAAATCAGGAGAACAGTTTCCTACGAGGTGTAGCCTGGGAAAGTTGGGGGTGACTGATGGAAAGGAGGAGTGAAGCTCCGCCCTTTCCGCTGCGAGGCTGCGCCCGAGGCTATTTAAACCCACCCTGGCTGGCCTGTACTCAGATCTTCGCAGAGCGAAGCAGCAGCCGGAGCGTTTGGCGGACTCTGCGTGGACTTGGAGCTCACAGCATCTTGGGACTTGGAAGCGGATTCAGAGGACAGGACAGAACACTTGGGCAAGTGAATCTCTGTCTGTCTGTCTGTCTGTCTCATTGGTTGGTTTATTTCCATTTTCTTAAGGACCACATACCTCACACCCCACACACACAAACACACACGCACACACACATGCACACACACACACTCCTTCATTCTGCGGGTTAGGAAATTAGTAGGGGTCTCTGGGAGTTGCAGGTTTCCTAATCATATCTGCACCTAAGAACACTAGGGTCTTGTCTGGCTCTTCTTATGAACGGTCCCCCAGCCCGGACTCCCCAAGATCCATGCTAGCCTCACCCAGCTTCTCCCTCTCCCCTCTCAGAACCTCAGACTTAAGAGGAAGCTCCTCACCAGGGATCCGGAGCTACCATTCACCATCCCCTAGGGCTTCACCACACTCACCTCTGTCATCACCAGTATCCCACAATCTCCCATGTCATGTCCCTGTGGCTCACATCTGTAATCCCAGCAATTTGGGAGGCCAAGGCAGGCAGATCACTTGAGGTCAGCAGTTCAAGACCAGCCTGGCCAACACAGTGAAACTCCGTCTTTACTAAAAATACAAAAATTAGCCGGGCATGGTGGTGCACACCTGTAATCCCAGTGACTCAGAAGGCTGAGGCAGGAGAATCGCTTGAACCCAGGAGGCGGAGGTTGCAGTGACCGAGATTACACCACTGCATTCCAGCCTGGGTGACAGAGCAAGACTCCATCTCAAAAACAAACAAACAAAAAATAGGCTGGGCGCGGTGGCTCATGCCTATAATCCCAGCATTTTGGGAGGCTGAGGTGGGTGGATCACCTGAGGTCAGGAGTTCGAGAGCAGCCTGGCCAACTTGGTGAAACCCTATCTCTACTAAAAATACAAAAATTAGCTGGGTGTGGTGGCAGGCGCTTGTAATCCCAGCTACTTGGGAGGCTGAGCCAGGAGAATCGCTTGAACCTGGGAGGTGGATGTTGCAGTGAGCCAAGACTGCACCAGTGTACTCCAGCATGGGCAACAAGAGCGAAACTCCCTCTCAAAAAAAAAAAAAAGAAAAGAAATCATTTCCTTTGCAGCATCATGGACGCAGCTGGAAGTCATTATCCTGAGCAAATTAATGCAGGAACAAAAAACCAAATACCATATGTTCTCACTCATAAGTGAAAGCTAAACAATGGGTGCTCATGGACATCAAGGTGGCAATAATGGACCCTGGGGAGTTCTAGAAGGGGCACAGCAGAAAAGGGCACAGGTTGAAAAACTAACTATTGGGTCCTGTGCTCAGTACCTGGGTGATGCAATCAATCATACCCCAAACCTCAGCATCACACAATATTACCAATAAACCTGTATATGCACTTCCAAATCTAAAAGTTAATTTATACCAAAAATCTAAGCTCAAAAAGAAAAACAAATTCTTTTGCCCATTAAAAAACAAATAATAACAAATACAATAGTCATCCTACATCAGAAATCTATATTAATGCAATTTATCATATTCATTAATTAAAGAAGACACACCTTACGATTATCTCAATTAATGCAGGAAAAAAGCATTCACTAAAATTCAGCCTGCACCTGTGACTTTAAAAATTAACAACTAGGAAACTTCCTTAACTCAGCAAAGAGAATCTACCAAAATACCTACCAGGAACATCACATTAATGACATAATATTGACAGCATTTTCTTTAAAGCCTGGAATTAAACAAAAATGCCCTCTCTTCACTGCTTCCATTTAACAGTATACTACAGAGCCTAACCAGTGTAGAAAGTCAGTGTAGTAAGTAAATCTTTAGAATAACTCCGTAATCTAATGAGAGAATTCAGGAAGATTTCTAGATGCAGGCTCAACATAAAAATTAATAGCTAAATCAAGGATGCAGGTTGAAATCTTTACAGTAATTACTAAAAACATAGAAAAAGAGTATATGACTTCCAAGGTAATGACAGACGGTGAGAAGGAAAGAATTATATTAAAATTCAATCGAATGGAAACAGAATGTCAGTAGGAAAACAGAAGAGTTAAATAAAATAGATGTACATAGAACACTGTTCTCAACAATGCATAATACATGTTCTTTTCAAATGTACAGAAAACATTTGACAATATCGACCAAATTCTGGGCCATTAAGCAAGTCTAAACAAATTTCAAAGAACTAAAAAAAAAAAAAAATACATAGTATGTTCTGTGTCCACCACACAATATAATCAGAAATCAAAAATTTAAAGATAAATACAAAATTCTCATATGTTTGGAAATAAGGAAGTATACTTCTACATAACTCATGGGTCAAAAAAAAAACAAGCACAAAGTTGGAACATAGTTTGAACTAAGTAAAATAAAAACACTAAAAATAAAAATTTATGGGACGAAACTAAAGCAATTCTTAGAGGAAAACTTGTAGCCTTAAATGGTAAATAGAAAAGATAGTGGTTGACACTCTAAGAATTATCCATGTCAAGAAGTCAGGAAAAGAACAAATTAACCCAAGGAGTACAGAAGAAAGTACTAAATATAATAGTAATTGATGAAATAAAAAATAAGTAAAAAATAGAGACCACAAATAGGCCAAAAACTTGGTTCTTTTAAAAGACTAGTAAAATTGATAAATCCCTGGTGCGACTACTCAGAAGAAAAAAGGGGTGAAGGCACCAAGAAAGCAAAGTCAGGAATAAAAAAGGGAACATCTCTGCAGACACTAAAATGGTAAAATGATATTGTGAACAATTTGATGTCAAGACAATTTGCAAAGTTAGATTAAATGGACAAATGCTGGGAAAACTATAATCTACCAAAATGGGCAAAAGAAATAAAATTATAAAAACATTCTATATAGGGAATTGAGCCATAATTTAAAGACCTCTCCAGAGAAAACTCTAGGCCAATGTGCGTTCACTGGTGAATTTCACTTTACACTTAAGAAGGAAAAAAATCAGCATACATAAATTTACCCAGAGAATAAAAACAGAGAAAATGAAATTTAACTCACTTTACGAAGCCAAGATTTGAAAAAACTATGAGAAAGGAAAATTATAACCAATCGCTCAGACGACATGAATTTGAAAATCCTAAACAAAATATTAACGGACAGAATCCAGCAATTTAATAATAAAATAATTTAATAAGTATTTAACAAAATAATACAGCACAACTAAATTACATTTATTCCAGAAACATGTTGGTTTACCATTTAATCAATGTAATTAACCACATTTATTTATAGGATAAAGTAGAAAAATTATCATCTCAAAGATTCAGAAAAATCTTTAAGAATTCAACATCCATTCATGATTTAAAAAAACTCTTAGCAAGCTAAACGAATTTCTTTTTTCCTTCTTTCTTTTTTTTTTTTTTGTTTCATTTTTTGAGACAGAGTCTTACTCTGTCATCCAGGCTGGAGAGCAGTGGTGCGATCTTGGCTCACTGGAACCTCTGCCTCCTGGTTTCAAGTGATTCTCGTGCCTCAGCCGGAGTAGCTAGCATTACAGGCATGTGCCACCACACCTGGCAAATTTTTGTAATTTTTAGTAGAGACAGGGTTTCACCATGTTGCCTAGGCTGGTCTTAAACTCCTGGCCTCAAGTGATCTGCCCCCACTGGGCCTCCCAAAGTGCTGGGATTACAGGTGTAAGCCAAGGCGCCCAGCCAAGGAATTTCTTAATCGATAAATGGTCACTAATACACACACACACACACACACACACACACACACACACACACTCGCAAAGCATTTGGAGAGATGTTGAAAGCTTTTCCTTTGATAATGGAACTGTATGTTGATGGCTGCTATTGCCACTTCTAATTCTACACTGTACTGAATGTTCTAGCCAGTGATAGGGGAGATGAATGACTGAAATGGAAAAAGTATAATTTATTATTTTCATATGATGTAATCATGTACCATAAAATCCAAAAGAATCTATAGATAAATTAGTAGAACTAATAAGTGAGTTTAGGCTGGGCACGGTGGCTCAGGCCTGCAGTCCTAGCACTTTGGGAGGCTGAGGCTGGCAGATCACTTGAGCACAGAAGTTTGAGACCAACCTGGGCAACATAGCGAAACCCCATCTCTACAAAAAAATGAAAAAATTAGCTGGGCATGGTGGCACCTGCCTGCAGTGCTAGCTACTCAAGAGGCTGATATAGGAGGATCACCTGAGCCCAGGGAGGTTGAGGCTGTAGTGAGCCATGATCATGCCACTGCATTCCAGCCTGGGTGACAGAATGAGACTGCTTCAAAAAAAAAAAAAAAGTGAGTTTAGGAAAGTTGCTAACTGCAAGATTAATAAATAAAATGAAGTGCATTTAAAACAACAAAAAACATTTAGAAAATAAACATTTTAAAGGGATATCATTTAAATAACCACAAAAAAAATCTAAGAATAAATCTCACCAAAAATATGCAAGCTTTCTATACAGAAAATGAGAAAGCATTGTAAAGAGAAATTGAAGAGGACCTAATTAAATGAGAGAATACCTCTGTTCATGGGTTGGATGAGTCAATATTGTAAAGATTCAATTCTCCCCAGTCTATAAATTCAATGCAATTCCAAACAAATTTCTACCCAGTGTGTGTAATTTGACTAGTTGATTCCCAAATTTATATGGAGATATAGATGACCTAAAATACCCAAACAATTGTGAAGAATAAGAAGAAGATGATGAGGATATATTAGAAAGCTACAGTAAGATAGTTGTGCTATTGGCACACAGATGAAAAATCAATGAACAGAAGAGAAAGGTCAGAAACAGATTCATGTTCCTCAGGGTAGTAAACAAATGAAAATCTTCTGAACCAGTGTGCTGGAATAACTGGAGAGCCATACACGAAAAAAGATGAAACCTGACGCCTTCCTCACACCACACACATAGATCAATTTTAAAAGGAATGAATCTTCCCGAAGAAAATACAGTAGTAAAATGTCCTTTAAACTCAAGGAAAATTTTCTTAATCAGGACACAAAAACACAAACTTTATAAAGGGAAAGCATGATACATATGATGGTAATACAACTAAGAACTTCTGTTAACCAAAAGCTACTCCTGAGAGACAGAAAAGGCAAATCACAGAGCAGAAAAGCTTTCTTGAAATACATTTATGACCAATAACAGAATTGAAATCAGAATACACAAAGAACTACAATCAGGAGAAAAAAGATGAATAATCCAGGAGAAAAGTGGTTAAGAAAATTAAAAAGTTACTTTACAAAAAAGGATATCCAGATACTTAATCTTAAAAAAACTTCCTCAATCTTATTAATTACAGAAATGCAAATGATCACCACCACAAGATGCCATCACACAAACACCCAAAGGCTAAAGATAAAAATACTCCGAATTGCAAGTATTGGGGAAGATATGGAATGCTTGAAGTCTACAATACCAGTGGAGTAAAAATTGGTACAACTGTTTTAGAAAACAGGTGACATTATCAAATAAAGTTCAAGATTCATTACCCTAAGACAGAACAATTTTAGTCTGAGGTATACATTCAACAAAAATGTGGCCACATGTGCAACAAGAAACGTGTATTTTTAAAAGAAGTATTATTGGGCTAGGCATGGTGGCTCATGCCTGTAATCCCAGCAATTTGGGAGGCAGAGGCAGGCACATCACTTGAGGTCAGGAATTTGAGACCAGCCTGGACAACATGGCAAAACCCCATCTCTACTAAAAATACAAAATTAGCTGGGTGTGGTGGTGGACGCCTGTAATCCCAGCTACTCTGGAGGCTCAGGCATGAGAATTGCTTGAACCCAGGAGGCGGAGGTTGCAATGAACTGAGATCATGTCACTGCACTCCAGCCTGGGTGACAGAGTGAGACTTAATCTCAAAACAAAAAAACAAAAAACATAATTTATCACAATAAAAATTGGAAACAACCCAAATGTAATAGAAAGAAAGAGATTCCATTTTCAGTCACAATTTGTGCAAGAATGAATATTTGAAAAGATGTGCAAAGACATGATTAAAAAAGTATAAAATATTATTAAAGAATGAACAAGATGACTCACATGTACAACTCAATATCGCAAAGTTGTCACTTCTCTCAAGTTAATCTATAAATTCAATGTAGTTCCAATAAAAATCCTAAAAATGTTTTATTATGGCGCTTCACAAAATGATTTTAAAATTGAATGTAACAATAAAGTTCCAAGAAGAGCAAGACAATTATGCCTTTATCAAACCACATTATAAAGCTACAATAATTACAAAAGTGTGGTAGAGAGAACTTAGGAGCAGTTTTGAATATTTATAGAAACTTGGTATATTACTGAGAGGGATTACAAATTAATGGAGAACAAAACAGCACGCAATTGATGGTGTTAGGACAATTGGCTATCTATATGAAAAAAACACTTCCCCCAACTTCCAATTAGATTAAAGACCTAAATATTGAAAATGGAACTTGAATATTTTTGAAGAAATGTGGAATATCTTTACTACATCAGTATAGGGGGGTGAATTTCATAAACATGACAGAAAAGCGTGAAATATATACACACACATAGAAAAACAAATTTTACTATATTCAAAATTACAAACTTCTCTCCAGGCATGATGGCTCATGCCTGTAATCCCGGCACTTTGGGAAGCTGAGGTGGGTGGGTCACTTGAGTCTAGGAGTTCGAGACCAGTTTGGACAACACAGTGAGACCCTGTCTCTATAAAAAATACAAAAATTAGCCAGGCATGGTGACGCTCACCTGTAGTCCCACTTACTCAGAGCGGCTGAGATGGGAGGATCGCTTGAACCCCGGGAGGTTCAGGCTGCAATGAGCCGAGATCGTGCCACTGCACTCCAGCCTGAGTGACACAGTGAGATCATGTCTCAAAACAAAACAAAAATTTACAAACTTTTGTACAACAAAATAAATCACAATCAAATTTAAAAGGCAACATGTGGGGAGAATATAATTATAATTCTAAGAAAAATTGGCATTCAGATTCTTTAAAGAACTCCTATAAATCAATATAAAATATTTTTACTATCATGATACTACTGGTAACCTGCAGGCAGCAACCAACCAGAAGATAGCAAGACTAATATGAATGAACACATAAAAAAGAGGCTGCTCTCGTACATACCAGCTGAATATTAGCCCTCTAAACAACCTCTAACAAAATCAACAAAATATTATGTGAACACAGAATAATGTAAACCCCCTCTCAGCAAAAAAGAAAAAAAGTCAAATTTGAAATGATTGTTTTCCTTCAAGCAAGGAATTAGCATTAGTTAATAGAAAACTGATGCTGACTTCTTTAATAATAACATTTTAGGTTGGACAATGTGAAATGGCCATTTTTAAAGCAAAAGATGGTTAAAAACTGGCAATTTCAAATGATTCAACCTCTATATTCTTAACTATGGTACTGTAAATTGCCAGTTTATATACAATATTCCAACCTGTAGAGCTAAACCCAGAACCTGTATATTAACTAATATACAGCTAAACACAGAACCTGTATTTTAACTGATGGGCTTGAAACTAGTCAATAAGACTAAAACTTGATTTTACTGAATTATATAAGTCAGTTGATGGTGCTATGTTTTCCTGGAATTTGATATAAAAATTGATTTACAGCCCACTAAAAATGTAATTATTTATGTTTGTCAAAATTTGTGAAATATGCTTAGATGATTATTTAAAGCCTAAACCTGAATGAGAGAAAATCTAACTAAACTTAAATTGGTTGGATTTACAAATGGCTTTTTTTCCCCATTTTCACCCCACCAATGTCAACTTCTTCGTATCATTACACTATAAAAATTCCAGTATAATTTTTGATATAGCATCTCTGTTGGCTCCCTTAATCTAAAATGTTCTCACAAAGTTTAAGAACAACCTTAAATATTACTGGAACAAAAACAGACATATAGACCAATGGAACAGAATACAAAGCCAAGAAAAAATCCATGCATTTATACTCAGCTGATATTCAACAAAGGTGCCAAGAATCCAAGATGGGGAAAGGACAGTCTCTTCAATGAACAATACTGGGGAAACTGAATATCCACTTGCAGAAAAATGAAATTGCAACCTATCTCACCCAATATACAAAAATCATCTCAAAGTAAATGCTTAACTGTGAAACATGAAATTGGAAAACTACTAGAAGAAAAGATAGGTGAAAATCTTCTTGACATTGGTCTGGGCCAAGATGTTTTTGGATATGACTGAAAAGCATAGGCAACGAAAGAAAAAGTAGACAAATGATACTGTATCAAACTAAAACGCTTTTGCACAGCAAAGGAAATATTTATAGAGTAAAGAGACAACCTACAGAATGGGAGAAATATCTACAAAGCATACATTCGATAATAGTTTAACAGATTTTTTAAAAAAGGAATTCAGACAACACAATAGCAAGAGAATAAGTTACTTCTCTAGAAAATGGGCAAAGAACCTGAAAAGATATTTCTCAACAGAAGACACACAAATGGCCAAGAGGTATAATGAGAAAATGCTAAACATCATTAATCATCATGGAAAAGCAAATTAAAACCACAAAGAGATATCCTCACACCTGTTAGGATGGTCATTAACAAACAGACAAAAGAAGAGTTGGTGAGGATGAAGAGAAAAGGGAAACCCCTTGTACGCTGTTGGTGTGAATGTAAATTAGTAGTTATTGTGGAAAACAGCACTGAGATTCCTCAAAAAACCAAAAATAGAACTACCGTATGATTTGGAGATTCCACTTCTGGGTATATATCCAAAGGAAATGAAATCTGCACTCCCATGTTCACTGCAGCATTATTCATAATACCCAAGCTATGGAGTCGATCTAAATGTCATCAGTGGATAAATGGATAAATAATATATGGTACATATAATTAAAGGCACACTATTCAGCCTTAGGGGAGATCCTGTCACTCGAGATAATACGGACGAACCTGGAGAACATTATGCTAAGTGAAATAAGCCAGGCGTAGAAAGACAAATACTGCATGTCTCACTTATTTGTGGAATCTAAAAAAGTCAAATTCATAGAAGCAGAGAGTAGAATGGTGGTTACCAGGGGCTGGGGAGACAAAACTTGGGGGATTGTGAAGATGTTGGTTTTTACTTTATGATTATTGTTATTTTTTTAGATGGAGTTTTGTTCTTGTTGCTCGGGCTGGAGTGCAATGGTGCGATCTCAGCTCACTGCAACCTCTGCCTCCCAGGTTCAAGCGATTCTTCTGCCTCAGCCTCCCGAGTAGCTGGGATTACAGGTGCATGCCACCACACCTGGCTAATGTTTTGTAATTTTTAGTAGAGATGGGGCTTCACCATGTGATCCACCTGCCTCAACCTCCCAAAGTGCTGGGATTACAGGTGTGAGCCACTGTGCCCAGCCTGAGATGTTGATTAAAGGATGCAAAATTTCAGTTAGACAGGAAGAATAAGTTCAGGAAATTTATTGTACAACATAGTGACCACAGTTAATAATCATGTATACTTGAAAATTGCTGAGACAGTAGATTTTAAATGTTCTCACACAAAAATATGTGGAGTAATGCATATGTTAATTAGCTTGATTTAGCCATTTCACAATGTTTACGTATATCAAAACATCATGTTGTACACCATAAATATATTGGTTCTTTATTTGTTAATTTAAAAATAAAAAAGATCAGCCTTAAATAAAAGTACTCTGATATTCTAAAATTAAAGACTGTTTGTATTTTGAGAGATATAAACTGGCAAACCAAAAATAAAGAAATCCAAATACTAGTAAAACAAGGGAAAATATGCTCAACCTTCCTTAGTTCTTTTTTCCTACTTTCTTCCCTTCCTTATCCTCTCCCTATCTCCTACCCTTCCTCCTCTCCTCTTTCCTTTCTCCTTCCCTTCTTTCAGTCTTGGAGCTAATATTTAAAAATGCTAACAATTATTAATACATATTAATAGCAATACGTATCTTGTTCTTGTACTTTATGTATATTTACATATCTTTAGAAATGCAGAAATAAAAAGGAAAATGCTATTACCTGTGCCTCCTTTACAGTGAATCGCTACGATGTTTTCAAGATCTTGAGCCATCCACTCATTTACTTCCTTGGTGAAAACCACCATCTGACTGATTTCAAGTTTAAGATTTTTAGTTAAAATATTTTCAAAAAATCAAACCCAATATATTTAGCCCTCTTCTGATAGTCAATTTAGCATAAAACTTACTGTAGAGTGGGGACATTATGATCATCAATCATGATTCTAACGACCCTATTATGGAAGTGCTTAGGATCATAAGCTCTTTCACCTAAAATAAATAACGTGTATGTCATATCTCTATAGGGAATAACATGATAAATGAGGAAGTTATGAATAAGTTAACATATCTTATTAGAATTCCTTATCTATCTTCAAAAAGAGCTTTCCAAGTTGCTCCTGCCACTCTAAAATAAACGCAAGCGTTTCAAAAATGTAAGGATGGTAGTGGTTTATCCATCTCATATAACCTAAACTCAACTTATTTTAGTTTAATAGGTATAATTTTTAACTTTCTAGCAGACTATTCATTATATTATTTCAGGGTAGTTAGAAACCACACGAGGCAAATGTAGCTGACCAGAATGTTTGCCCCCTGAAAATGTCTATTGAGTATACAGGTAGAGGAAAAAATCAAGAGAGACAGGGTATTAAACTGGGTTACAACCTATTTTCTACAGTTTTTTGCTTTTTTCCCATCTAGACCCTTGCTCTCATCACATGCCACTGCTGATGGGTCAGAAGACTCATTTGTTAAATTGTCTATGTCCTCATAATGCAATCTGGCAAGAAAAACAGAAAGATTTTCCTAAACCTAATATCGCTAGAACAGATCTTCCCTAAAATGGTTTGCTTCCACTGCAGCCTCATTGGTCCTGCCAAAGCCACATCCTTCATATGGTACTTTGTGCTGCTGGGCTAACTCCTTCTACTAAATGGGGCCAGTCCAAGATGGGGATTTTTAAATTCATTCCTTGCCACTACCAAATACTTATGATTAAATGCAATCTAAAAAACAAAATCATCTTCTTACGTGCAGTAATCTGTTTTCTATCTACAGTAGCAAAATATAGAGTAATGTACATACTGCATAGATTGTAGACTCGATAGTGGTTTCGGTGTTTCTTATCTAGAAACCGCACAACTTCCTAAAAAAGACAAACACATATCTTACATATTTACATGGCACCAACATAAGCTATTTCCTAGGGGGAACCTAAAATGGTTATTACATTTATCAGTTTGTGTCTCACTAGCATCTTCTAGGGGAGATTCAGGGAATAAGAGGGTATGCAAATTTCAAGTTCTAATCCACTGTGATTTTTCAAATAGTCCACAAGTATGTTTGCCTACTCAGATGAGTCTCTATTGTAAATACACACTGTTTAAAGCTATCAGATAAGTAAATTAGCTGGTTAACTAACTTTAAGTAATTTGTTCTAAATCATTAATTCACAGTTAATATGGTTCTTGTTTAAATCTAATTCATATTCGTTCTTATTTAAATTTAATTCTGAATAGATACATCTTTAGAGAGTGATCTGCATATTACAGTCTACCTAAGCACCATGTAAACAAATAAATGCAAAAAGTATATAGTATGATTGTGTGTATGTGTGATAGAAAAAGATAAACATATCAAATTTTAAATAACTGGTAACAATATGGAGACTTTTTTGGCTCATTTGTTCTCTTTATTTTTTTAAATGAAGATATATGTGTACCTATAAGTGTGTGTGTATATATATATATGTATATATGTATAACCTTTAAAATGAAAAACAAATAGTAGTTATAATTTAAAATACAATCAATACCACTATATGAATCCAACTTTCAGTAAATACATCTTTCTGAAACATACACACACATACGTATATATCTCTGTGCAACAACAAAAATGACACAAAATTTTAAAACTGATTAGTATGGTACCCTCAGAGCAATGTTTACTGGCTTAATATTGAGAAAAATAAAATGAAGGTATCAAAGTCATCCATTTATTAAACTGGCTATCTCTGTTAAGAGGAAATAATAAGTCAAAAAGATGAACACTCTGAATCTGCATAGTGGGGGAGGCAAGGATAAATAGTTTTATATACTTCAGGTGTATCCTCCCCCCAGGTGATGGCTTTGTTCTTATCAATCTCTATGTTAAGATAATCCAATGGCCTGACCTGTCTTCCACCTGAAGAGACCATGGAGATTAGGCTCAGTCTTGTGCTTGCTTCCCTTTTCCACGGTGTGGCACTGGGCACACTTCTGAACAAAAATTTTCTTGCCTTTCTCAGCATCACCCATATTTAATTCTCTCTTTCATCACTGGCACTACAAAGGTTCCCGCTCAGAAGCCAGATGTCCCGCTCTATGTACCATATTTTCTTTATCTAATCTATCATCGACTGGCATTTAGGTTGATTCCATGTCTTTGCTCTTGTGAATACTGCTGCAATGAACATATGTGTGCATGCATGTATTTTTATAAGACAATGATTTATATTCCTTTGGGTATATACCCCATAATGGGATTGCTGGGTCTGATGGTATTTCTGCCTCTAGGTCTTTGAGGAATTGCCACACTGTCTTCCACATGGTTTGAACTAATTTACACACCCACCAACAGCATTTCTTTTTCTCTGCAACCTTCCCAGCATCTGTTATTTTTTGGCTTTTTAATAGTAGCCATTCTGACTGGCATGAGATGGTATCTCATTGTGGTTTTGTTTGCATTTCTTTAATGATCAGTGATGTTGAGTTTTTTTTCATATTTTTGTTGACTGCATGCATGTCTCTTTTGGGAAGTGTCTGTTCAGATCCTCTGTCCACTTTTTAATGGGGTTGTGTTTTTCTTGTAAATTTAGGTTCCTCATAGACTCTGAAGGAGATATTACCAGTGAAGCCTGAGAAACAGCAAAGATGGCAGCCAGCTCCTTGCTTTGGAAGCTCCATCCCAGGGGGATACTGACCTGTAGCCAGCCCGCACATACCTGCAAGAGGTGGCTGGAGACCCCTGTTGGGCATACTCACCCAGTCAGGAGGCATGGGATCAGGGACCCATCCAAAAAAACAGTCTGGCTGCTTTGGGGTAGAGCAGGTGTGCTGCACTGTGAGGGATCCTTCCTCCTCCGGACCACCTGTATTCTCCAAAGCCAGCAGGTTGGAGTGGCTGAGTTGACCAAACTGCAGAGGTGGCAGCTGCCCCTCCCACCAGGAGCTCCATTTCAGGGAGAGATCAAAGCTCTGTCCATAGAACCGTTGCTGGAGTGGTTAAAGCCCCTACAGGGATTCCTGCCCAGTGAAGAGGAATGGATTGGGGTCCTGCTTAAAGAGGTAGTCTGGTCATGATCTGGCAAGCCAGCTGTGCTGTGTCATGGGGAACTCTTCCTTGTCCAGACTGTCTGTATTCTCCATAGCTGGCAGGCTGGAGTGGCTGAGTCTATGAACCACAGTGATGCTGGCTGCCTCTCCCCACCTCCCCGGGAACTCAGACCCATCTGAGGTGGATTCCAACCTGCTGCTGTTGGCAGGCTAGGATTCCAAGCCAGTGGGTCTTAACTTGTGAGGTGTCAAGGAAATGGGGCCTGCAGAATGATGCTGCCTGGCTCCCTGGATTCAGCCCCCTTCCCAGAGATACGTATGGACAGATTTCCCACTGTGCTGAAGATCCCCGGGGCTAGAGTGTGTAAAACTCCTGGGTTTCTGTGTGTGCCTGAGCAGCTGATGTGCCCAGACTCCATCCAGGTCTGTGTATCAGACCCACAGCCCTGGTGGCATGGGCTCACAAGGGGATCTCTTGATCCACGGCTTGCAAAGATCCATGAGAGAAACACGGTTTCCCAGGCAGGACTGCACACTCACTCACAGCTTCCCTTGGCTGGGAGTGGGGGTTCCTTTGGCTCCATGCCGCCCCCGGCTGGGCCATCGCACTCCCTGCCTGCTTGTCTTCATTCTCCATTGGTCAACCTGTTCATCCAGTCAGTCCCAATGTGAGAACCTGGTTATCTCAGTTGAAGGTGCTGAATTCCCTCGCCCCTTTTCATTCTTCGTGAGCACTGCAGACTGCAGCTGCTTCTAATTGGCCATCTTGCATCACTCTAAACATTTCTTTTTTAGCCCTAGTTCTTAATTCCTATAGACCTTGGTTTATCACTAGTTTCTTGATAAAACAATCCGTCCACGTTCTCTAGTCATGGGATGATGACTCAGGCCAGGTATCCAGGACATTTTCTGGGAAGTAGCTGAACTTGCAGCCCTGTCCTGTTCAGAACTGAGCTAACACACTGCAGAGAGGTACTCCTTCCACCTCTCGGCAACTGATAGCAGCCCTAGATAGTTATATTTTATTGAGGTATAATAAGTATTGTAAATTACATAAAATTAAACAATGATCCTTTCAAGCTGGCATTTCACAGTAAACAGCATTATATGTTTGAAATTAATTTAGTCATCCACAGAGCCTAAAGCAATATGCCCCGACTATAATTTAGGATCTCAACCTAAGAAAACACATTTTGGGTTACGGCATCCCCATCTTTCTTCCCTATGGTAGACTATCAAAAACGGCCACAATTCTTTATAATTCCTTCCATCAAGAGTTGGAGTTTATTTTCTACTCCTTGAATCCAGACTGGTAGTGTAACTTGCATTGTCCAATAAAATGGGGTAGAATTAATATATAATTTTGAGCCTGGGCCTGAAGAGGATTTGCATTGTTTTGTTGCCGCTCCTCAGACTCTTGCCTCTGCCATCATGTGAACAGGCCTGAAGTAGCCTACTGGAGAACGAGAGACCACATGGGACCATTCAGCCAAGTCAGGTAATATTCTTTCCTTTCATTTAAAAAATCTGTTTCCTTCATTCTTTAAAAATATTTTTAATTGACACATAATACTTGTTCATATTTATAAGGTAGAGACGGATATCTCAATACTTGTATACAATGTGTAATGATCAAATCAGGATAATCAGCATATCTATCACCTCAAATATTTATCATTCTTTGTGTGGGAACACAACATCCTCTCTATTTAAAAATATACTATAAATTATTGTTAACTGTAGTCACCCTACAGCACTACAGAACACCAGAACTTATTCCTATCTGTAAGCTTAAATCTGATATTTCTTTGTTGATTTTCTGTCTAGATGATCTGTCCAGTGGTTAAGAGTGGGGTGCTAAAGGCCCCAACTGTTACTGCATTGGAGTCTATCTTTCCCTTTAGACCTAAAAATATTTGCTTTGTTTATCTGAGTGCTCTAGTGTAGGGTACATACATATTTACAATTATTCTATCTTATTGCTAAGTTGATGTCTTTATTATTATACAATGACCTTCTTTGTCTCTTCATACAGTTTGACTTAAAGTCTGTTTTTATCTGATAAGTATGGCTACCTCTGCTCGCTTTTGTTTTCTGTTTGCCTGGAATATATTCTTCTATCCCTTCACTTCCAGTCTGTATGATCCTTTACAGGTGAAGTTAGTTTCTTGTAGGCAGCATACAGTTTGGTCTTTTTTTTTTTTTTTTTAAATCTTGGCAGCCAACTCTGTATCTTTTAATTGGGAATTTGATCTGTTTACATTACATTCAAGGTTACTATTAATAGATTAGGTTTTATCCTGTCATTTTGTTCATTTTTTTCTGGTTGTTTTGTATACCCTTTGTTCTTTTCTTCACCTTTTTTTTTTTTAATCTTTGTGGTTTGGTCACTTTCTGTAGTGACAAAGTTTGATTCCTTTCTCTTTTTCATGTGTATATCTGCACTACAGGTGAGTTTTACACGTTTGTGTGTTTTGACAATGGTAATCATCCTCTTACTTCCAGATGTAGAACCACCTTAAGCAGTCCTTGTAAGTTCAGTCTAGTGGGAATGAATTCCTTCAGTTTTTGCTTGTATAGGAAATACTTTATTTCTCCCTCATTTCTAGGGGATAGCTCTACTAGGTATAGTATTCTTGGTTGACAGTTGTTTTTTCTTTTTTTCCTTCAGTACTTTGAATATATCATCCCATCTTATTGTCTACTGACCTGTAAAGTTTCCACTGGGAAATCCACTGCTAATCAAATGGAGTTTCCCTTATATGTGACTTGATGCTTTTTTCTTGCTGTTTTTAACATTTCCTTTTTTTTTTTTTTGGATACAGTCTTGCTCTGTCATCCAGGCAGTAGTGTAGTGGTGTGATCTTGGCCCACTGTAACCTCCACCTCTTGGGTTTAAGCAATTCTCATGATTCAGCCTCCCAAGTAACTGGAACTACAGGTTCACACCACCACACCCAGGTAATTTTTTGTATTATTAGTAGAAATGCGGTTTCTTCATGTTGGCCATGCTCACCTTGAACTCCTGGCCTCAAGTGATCCACCGGCCTCAGCCTCCCAAAGTGCTGGGATTACAGGTGTGAGACACCGCACCTGATGAATATTCCCTCTTTTTGACTTTTGACTACTATGCATCTCAGAGAAGACCTTTTTGGGTTGAATCTATTTGAGAACCTTTGAGCTTCCTAGATTTTGGCCATATCTCTCCCACGTCTGTTTTTAAAGCTCTTTATTGTTTTTTTTTTTTTTTTTTTTTTGAGACAGGGTATCACTCTGCCACCCAGGCTGGAGTGCAGTGGCACAATCTTGGCTCACTGCAACCTCCACCTCCTGGATTCAAGCAATTCTTGTGTCTCAGCCTCCCAAGTAGCTTGGATGGCAGGCATGCACCACCAAACCCAACTAATTTTTGTATTTTTTAGAGACAGGATTTCGCCATGTTAATCAGGCTTGTCTTGAACTGCTGGCCTCAAGTGATCCACTGCCTTGGCCTCCCAAAGTGCTGGGATAACAGGTGTGAACCACTTCACCTGGACTCTTGATTGTATTTTTATTTTATTCCTTAAATTCTTCAGCTCCACAATCTCTGTCTGGTTTTTAATGATATATATATCCTTGTTGAATTTCTCATAAGATCATAAATTGTTTTTCTAATTTCATTGATTTGTCTATCTGTATTCTCTGTATCTCATAGTTTCCTTAAGATCATTATTTTGAATTCCTTCTTAGCCATTTGATATACTCTTTAAATTTAGGGTCTGTTAATGGGGAATTATGGTGTTTCTTTGGAGGTGTGATGTTTCCTTGCTTTTCACGTTTCTTGTGGCCCTAAACTGATTTTTTGCACATCTGGGGGAACAGTTGCCTCTTCCAATGTTAGGGAGTTTTCACAGAGAAATACTTTTTCCAATAGTTGTCTCCTATAGTGTTCATTGAGTAGGGTGCTTTGACTTTGGATCTGGGTGGGTGCAGTAATATAGTCTTCAGGTGACTTTTTTGGCTGTAATCAGCATTCAGTGGTGTCTGTGAGTGCCTCAGTGGCCTGATGGTGAGTGTTTGTGGAGACAGTGGTATGGCTTTTCTTGGTGTGAGAGCCATCATTCAGATTAGTTCTCAGGCCTTAGGCATATGCATGCTAGCTTCAGTGGCTTTGCTAGTTGTGGGGTACTGCCAACAGCAGGGCAGGCACCAGGCAGGCCAGTCCTCAGTGCCTTAGAAGTGCATGCGGCAAATGGGGGCTCTGCTGGTGAAGGGGGTGGGGCTGTTGGCAGCAGTGTGTGCCAGATGGGATGGGCCTTGGGCCCTGGGGGTGCATTTAGCATGCAGTGGCTCTGTCAGTCGAGGGTAGCCAAGTCATTTTAGACTAGCCAGTCCTCAGATGACCCAGTAGCTGCCCACAGATACATGAATGAGCTTAGTTGAGACAGGAAATCCTTTCTGCACCTAAATTGGACAGTTAAGCCCATACCAAATTCACAAACCACAGTATCATGAGCCAAATAAATAGTTGCTGTTATAAGCCAGTAAGTTTTGGGGTGGTTTGTAACCACTGGCACAATTGTAACTGGTATCAATCCATTATGATTTTTTTCCTTGAAAGAGTACATTTTTAAAAGAATACTGCCATATCTGGGTCAGTATTAAACTTATGACTACACAGTCTACATTCACCAAGAAATGAGTATTTGTCAGATAAAGACCCTTACCTCGATTGGATTTCTATAGAAAGACTGCCTTCCAGAAAATGGAAATGACATAGCAATAATACGTTCTAAAAGTCAAAATCATCACTATTACAAACATTATTATAGATTTCATATAACATACAAAAAAATTAACTTATACATGATCAGACTCCATTTTCACAGAAAAAAACCTTTTAAGATTGAGGTTGACAGAAAAGAGCTAATACTCAGGATAATCAAGTAACAAATTATACAACACAATGACCATTAAACTGCCATGGAGTTCTTAAGTCTCCACTAGTTCTAACTGTATGCCATGTATTTATGATGGCCTCAGTCTGAAGTTCCCCCTGTTCTTCGAATTTATTTCTTATCTTAAATACCACAGAAAATCCAAGATTTCTGGGCACCAGTGATGGTGGGAACTCCCAAGGTGCTTTGCAGCCCTCTGACGCAGAAAACCTGAGATCTACAAAGCACTGACCTCATTCTCTGGGATTCTAGGATAAGAAGAAGTCTCTGTGGGATCCTTGGGACTCAGAAATAACTACTAGAGGTTAATAAATTGAAACTCAAATGGAGTCAGCTGAAAATCCATTCAAGTTCCTATGCTGCAACTGAGTAGTCCTGAATTGAGAAGACATGCAGATCTTCCATTGCCAGGGCTAAACCACAAATATGTCACACTATCACAGTAGCATATATCCTCATGAATAAAGAATATTTTGAATGAATGTGTCTTAGATGAGGCAAAAAAAATACAATTACAAGAAAAAGTGAAGTAATACAAGTAAATCAACGGTTAAGTGTCACAAACCTGTAACGTAAGTGAGGTCTAGGTCAAATCCATCCCTTGTGTATCGCCTTTTGTTTTCTGAAACCTGACAGTTTAAAATCATCATTAGTTTGTGAAACACTCATCAACATAAAAATAAAAAACATTAAATAGTATAGATATCAACCCTTGTCAATGGGTCCCAAAACACAAAATATTTTTGCGAATCATAAGCATGTTTTGCCCACTTACCCGCCTTCTTAACAGCTTTTCAAGTTGTCTTTTTTGATGAAACAGATGAAAAATTCTTAACAGAATAATAAGTCGTAGAAGTCGAAGTAAATGTGTCCATCTAAGAATAAATTTAAAAGATCCATTTTTGCTTCAGAAACAGAATTTTATCAATATAAACTATGTCTAGAGCAGCAGTTGTTAACCAGAGGCAATTTTCCCTCCTCTCCCCAGTTACATACCTAGGGGATATTTGGCAATGTCTGGAGGCATTTAGGTTTTCACCACTGGCGTGCGTGCGTGTGTGTGTCTGTGTGTTACTTACATCTAGTGAATAGAGGCCAGGAATTTTGCTAAACACCCTACAATTAATATAACTGCTCACCACCCTCTTATGACAATGATCTGGCCCAAAATGTCAGTAATGCTGAGGCTGAGAAATTCTGGTCTAGAGAAATAGTGATACAATAGACTCTTAGCATCTGTAAATTTAATTTTGGGATTTAAGTCTAGCATTTTCAATTTTTCCACATCAAAACAAATCGATTATTCTTGTTCATCTTTGTTATTCCCATGAGTAACAGATGTTCACTACAGCTGCTACTACACATCAGGGAGGCAACAGATTGAGATACTTCTGAAGTGTGCTAGCTGGAATCTCCCCTACCATCAGAACCACCAAAGCAGAGAACTGATGGTCTGGACTGGTGCTTCTCTGATTTGGGCACACATCAATAAGAGCCACCTGGAAAAGCTTGTTAAGCTGCAGATTGCTGGGTCCCAGAGATACTGATTCAGTGGGTCCAGGGTGGGGCCTAAGGTATTTTTCTTCTTATATTTCTAGCAAGCTGTCAAGTGATGCTGACGTTTCTAGTCAGAGGACCACATTGGCTGAGGTTATTTTCAAATAACTCCAAAAGCCTATCACTTAACATGCTTTTAGTTAGGGCCTGAGCTGTAGTCCAGGGAAGCTAGGGTACAAAAAGAAACCAGCTATTTGACCCATGAACAAGCTTAGGAAGCCACCATCTACATCCCAGTATACATTTGCTCTTTCATTTTCCTCATTGTCACAGTAAAAAAAAGAGTCACCAGGGCTTCATATACTCTTTAGTTTCCCAATCCCTAACACTTCTAACTTTGCCTAAGCTTTCTTTGTTTCTACCACAACTATACTGCAAAACTCTACTATTGTGTTGCCACGTATCATTTCCTAGTTTCTGTTCTGTTTGCTATTTTTTAGAAACTCATGATTGAAGTCACTCTAATTTTGCGTATGCTCAAATAAATTCCCTCTTGGCTGTAGGAAAAATCCAGACAGAACATTATGTGTAAGGGATTTGTAGTTGAAGCACAGAGGGGAATTGTTTTCAATATAAATTTTTTTGATATAGCAGATATTAAACTGATAATAATATTATACTTGATCTTAGCCAAAAGGCCAAAAAATGATACAAATGGGAATTTGACGAGAACTTCAAAATGTAGAGAAGTTAAAGTTAGTACAAGAGTAAAAGTCCTTCTTTGGGGTACTGCATCTTCTTTATTCCATTAATGGTACTTAGCCTGTATACTCTTCACCGGTCCCTAAATATCACAATCTTTTAGTTTCAAAGTATGTGGGAATTTACCTAAACATTTCATTTTAAAGCAATGTATTTGGTATAGAATGAGAACATTTGAAGTTGAAAAGATTATATAGAATAAAAGGCACAGAAAATGCTAAAATTAATGAAAAACTTTAAGAGAGGTAAGTCTTATGTTTCATACCTGGGAATATTCCTAAGCAACTTAATGTCAAAAAAAAGTAAACGACATCAACCAGCAGAAGAATCACAATGATGGCAGTATCTAAAATGTTAAATAAGTCAGAAAAACACTGCTGTCTTCTGTAATATAAAACAAAAAAATAAGTTCATTCCCCCCTGCAAGAAGAGATAGGAATATTTAAAGACCACAAACTATTGACTCATCCCCATTAAGAATTCTACTATCAAGGATTATTTAAAATGTATTTTCTAGAGTAGACTAAGGGAAAAATATAACATTCATGGGAAGTTTTCAAACAATAAAATTATATTCATCATTTGACACTTATATGTGACTAAAACACCAACATGGCAATTCAAACATAATAAGAGATATAACTAAATGCGTAATAATCACCCTCATTGTGGACAATGGGGTATCTATCCCCTCAAGCATTTATCATTCATGTTACAAACAATCCAATTACACTCTTTCAGTCATTTAAAAATATACAATCAAGTTATTGTTGACTATGGTCAATCTGTTGTGCTATCAAATAGTAGGCATTACTCATTCTATTTTTTTGTACCCATTAACCATCCCCACCTCCCCACCCCCAAGCCCCTACTACCATTCCCAGCCTCTGATGACCATCCGTCTACTCTCTAGGTCTATGAGTTCAATTTTTTTTTTTTTTTTTTTTTTTAGAGCCCCATAATAAGTGAGAACATGTGATGTTTATCCTTCTGTGCCTGGCTTATTTCACTTAACAAACATAGTGATCTCCAGTTCCATCATCCATGTTGATCCAAATGACAGGATCTCTTTTTTTTTTTTTTTTTTTTTTTTTTTTGAGATGGAGTTTCACTCTTGTTGCCCAGGCTGGAGTGCAATGGCATGATTTCGGCTCACTGCAACCTCCACCTCCTGGGTTCAAGCGATTCTCCTGCCTCAGCCTCACGAGTAGCTGGGATTACAGGCGCCCGGCACCATACCCAGATAATTTTTGTATTTTTAGTAGAGATGGGGTTTCTCCATGTTGGTCAGGCTGGTCTCGAACTCCCGACTTCAGGTGATCTGCCCACCTCAGCCTCCCAAAGTGCTGGGATTAGAGGCATGAGCCAGTGCACTTGGCCAGGATCTTATTGTTTTTTATGGCTAAATAATACTCTCTTGTGTATATGTACTATATTTTCTTTACCCCTTCATCTGTTGATGGGCACTTAGGTTGCTTCCAAATCTTAGCCATTATGAACAGTGCTGCAACAAACAGGGAATGCAGATATCTCTTCTATATACTGATTTCCTTTTTTGTGGGTATCTACCCAGCAGTGGGATTGCTGGATCATATGGTAGTTCTATTTTTAGTTTTTTGAGTAACCTCCAAACTGTTCTCCAATTGGTTCCACTAATTTACATTTCCATGAACAGTGTATGAGGGTTCTCTTATCTTCACATCTTTGTCAGGATTTGTTATTGCCTGACTTTTGGATATAAACCATTTTAGCTGGGGTGAGATGATATCTCATGGTAGTTTTCTACACTGAGAATTTCTCTAATGATCAATCATGTCAAGCATCTCTTGATATGCCTGTTTACCATCTGTATGTTTTGAGAAATGCCTATTCAAATCTTATCCTCATTTAAAAAATTAGATTATTAGATTTTTTCCTAGAGAGTTGTTTGAGCTCCTTACATATTCTGGTTATTAATCTCTTTTCAGGTGGGTAGTTTGCAAGTATTTTCTCCCATTCTGTGGGCTGTCTCTTCACTTTGCTAATTGTTTCCTCTGCTATGAAGCAGTTTTTTAACTTGATGTGATCCCATTTGCCCATTTTTGCTTTGGTTGCCTGTGCTTGTCAGGTATAGCCCAAGTAATTTTTGCTCAGACCAATGTCCTGGAGATTCTTCCCAATGTTCTCTTGTAGTATAGTAGTTTCATTGAGGTCTTAGATTTAAGTCTTTAATTCATGTTGATTTGATTTTTGTATATGGTGAGAGGTAGGGGTCTAGGTGTATTCTTCTGTATGTGTATATCCAGATTTCCCAGAACCATTTGTTGAAGAGATGTCTTTTGTTCAATGTATGTTCTTGGCACATTTATGAAAAATGAGTTCACTGTAAGTGTGTGTGGATTTGTTTCTGGGTTCTCTATTCTATTCCAGTGGTCTGTGTGTCTGTTTTTATGCCAGTGCCATGGTGTTTTCGTTATATAGTTCTGTAGTATAATTTGAAGTCAGGTAATGTGATTCCTCCAGCTTTGTTCTTTTTGCTTAGAATAGCTTTGGCTATTCTGGGTCTTTTGTGGCTCCATATAAATTTTAAGATTGTTTCTTCTATTTCTGTGAAGAATGTCATTCATATTTTGACAGGGAGTGCATTGAATCTGTAAATTGCTTTGGATAGTATGGACATTTTAACAATATTGATTCTTCCAATCCATGAACATGGAATCTCTTTCCATTTTTTGGTGTCCTCTTCAATTTCTTTCATCAGTGTTTTATCATTTTCATTATAAAGATCTTACACTTCTTTGGTTAGGTTAATTTCTAGGTATTTAATTTTATTTGTGGCTATTGTATATAGGACCACTTTTTAAATGTCCTTTCCAAATGGTTCACTGTTGACATATAGAAATGCTACTGATTTTTGTATATTGATTTTGTATCCTGCAACTTTACTGAATTTATCAATTCTAATAGTTTTTTTGGTGGAGTCTTTAGTATTTTCCAAATAAAATGTATCATCTGCAAACACAAGGATAATTTTACTTCTTCCATCCCAATTTGGATTTCTTTTTTTATTCCCTTTCTTTCTCTTCTATAATGGCTTTAGCTAGGACTTCCAGTACTATGTTGAACAACGGTGGTAAAAGTGGGCATCCTCATTGTGTTCTAGATCGCAGAGAAAAGCTTTTCATTTTTTCCCCATTCAGTACGGTAATGACTGCGGGTCTGTCATATACGGTTTTTATTAAGTTGAGGTATGTTACTTCTATACCCAGTTTTTTTAGGGTGTTTACCATGAAGGGATGTTGAATTTTATCAAATGTTTTTTCAGCATCAACTGAAATGATCTTATGGTTTTTATCCTTTACTGTGTGGATATAATGTATCACATTGATTGATTTACAAATGTTGAACCATCCTTGCATCCCAGAGACACATCCCACTTGTCATGATGAATGATCTTTCCCATATATTGTTGAATTCAGTTTTCTAGTATCTTGTTGAGGATTTTCGCATCAATATTTATCAGATATATTAGCATGTTTTTGGTTTTGGTTTTGGTTTTTGGGTTTTTTTGTTTTTATTTTTATTCTTTTTGAGACTGAATCTCACTCTGTCACCCAGGCTAGAGTGCAGTGGTGTGATCTCAGCTCACTGCAACCTCTGCCTCCCAGGTTCAAGTGATTCTCTGGCCTCGGCCTCATGAGTAGCTGAAATTACAGGTGCCTGGCACCACACCCAGCTAATTTTTGTATTTTTAGTAGAGACGGGGTTTCACCATATTAGCCAGGCTGGTCTCGAACTCCTGACCTCCAGTAAACCACCCACCTCTGCCTCCCAAAGTGCTGGGATTATGGGAGTGAGCCACCACTTCCAGCCTACATGTGTCTTTATGGGAGAAGAGTGTTTCCTGTAGGCAACAGAGCAATGGGTTTTTTTATTTTATTTATTTTTGAGCTGGAGTCTTGCTCTGTCACCAGACTGGAGTGCAGTTGCACCATCTCGGCTCACTGCAACCTCTGCCTCCCGGGTTCAAGTGATTCTCCTGCCTCAGCCTCCTGAGTAGCTGGGACTACAGGTGCGCACCACCACACCCTGCTAATTTTTGTATTTTTAGTAGAGACAGGGTTTCACCATGTTTGCCAGGATGGTCTGTAGCTCTTGACCTCATGATCTGCCTGCCTTGGCCTCCCAAACTGCTGGGATTACAGGCGTGAGCCACCACACCTGGATGGGTCTTGTTCTTTCATCCATTCATCCACTCTATCTTTTGATTGAAAAGTTTAGTCCACTGACATTCAATGTTATTATTGATAAGTAAGGACTTACTCCTGCCATTTTGTTATTTGTTTTCTGGTTGTTTTGGGGTCTTCTCTTCCTTCTTTCCTTCCTGTCTTTCATTAGTGAAGGTAATTTTCTCTGGTGATATGATTTAGTTTCTTGTTTTTTATTTTTCGTGTATCCATTGTTATATTTTTTGGTTTGAGGTTACCATGAGGCTTGTAAATACTATCTTATAATCCATTATTTTAATCTTATAAGTTTTCATAAACAAGTAAAAAGAAAACTAATAAAAACTCTACAACTTAGTCTCCCTATTTTTTAACTTTTTGTTATTTCTATTTGTATCTTATTATACCATCTATGTCTTGAAAAGTTGTAGTTAATATTTTTGATTGGCTCATAGTTTAGTCTCTCTACTTAGAGTAAGAGTAGTTTATACATCATAGTTACAGTGTTATAACATTCTGCATTTTTCCGTATACCTACTATTACCAGTGAGTTTTATACCTTCAGGTTGTTACTTATTGCTCATTAATGTCCTTATCTTTCTGATTGAAATACTCCCTTTAGCATTTCTTCTAGGACAGGTCTGGTGTTGACAAAATCCCTCAGCTTTTGTGTGGAAAAGTCTTTATTTCCCCTTCACTTTGAAGGATATTTTCACTGGATACACTGTTCTAGGGTAAATGTTTTTTTCCTTCAGCACTTTCAATATGTCATGCCACTCTCTCCTGGCCTGAAACGTTTCTACTAAAGAGTCTGCTGCCAGATATATTGTAGCGCCATTGTATATTATTGGTTTCTTTTCTCTTGCTGCTTTTAAGATCCTCTTTTTATCCTTGATCTTTGGGACTGTGATTATTAAATGCCTTGAGGTAGTCTTCTTTGAGTTACATCTGCTTCGTGTTTTATAGCTTTCTTGTACTTGGATATTGATATCTTTCTGTAGGTTTGGGACGTTCTGTTACCATCCCTTTGAATAAACTTTCTACACTCCCCACCTCCTCTTTAAGGCCAATACCACTTATATTTGTCCTTTTGAGGCTATTTTCTAGATCCTGTAGGCAGGCGTCATTGTTTTTTATTCTTTCCTTTGTCTCCTCTATGTATTTTGAAATAGCCTGTCTTCAAGCTCATTAATTCTTTCTTCTGGTTTATCAATTCTGCTATTAAAAGACTAATGCATTCTTCGGCATGCCAATTACATTTTTTGGCTCCAGAATTTCTGCTTGATTCTTTTAAATGATTTCAATCTCTTTGTTAAACTTATCTAATAGAATTATGAATTCCTTCTCTGTGTTATCTTGAATTTCTTTGAGTTTCCTTCCTCAACACAGCTATTTTGATTTCTTTGTCTAAAAGGTCACATATCTCTGTTTCTACAGGATTGGCCCCTGGTGTCTTATTTAGTTCATTTGGTGAGGTCATGTTTTCCTGGATAGTGTTGATGCTAGCAGATATTCTTTGGTGTCTGGGCATTGAAGAGTTAGGTATTGATTGTAGTTTTCACTGTATTTATTGTAGTTTTCACTGTCAGGGCTTGTTTGTACCCATCTTTCTTGGGAAGGCTTTCCAGATATTTGAAAGAACCTGGATACTGTGATCTAATCTCTATCTGCTTTAGGGGGCACCCCAAGCCTCCTAAACTCTGGTTCTTGCAGACTCATAGTGGTACTGCCTTAATGGTCTTGGACAAGATCCAGGATAATTCTCTGCATTACCAAAAAGAGACTCTTGTTTTCTTCCCTTACTTTCTCCCAAACAAACAGAGTCTCTCTCTCTGTTCTGAGGCACCTAAAGCTTGGGGTTGAGTGACATAAGCACATCTGTGGCCACCACTACTGTGACTGCATTGGGTCAGACCTGAGGCCAGCACAGCACGGGGTCTTGCCCAAGACCTGCTGTAACCACTCCTTAGCTATTGCAGGAGTTTACTGAAGGCCCTGGGGCTCTACAGTCATCACATGGTAAAAACAGCCAGGCCTGTGTCCTTGCCTTCAGGATGGCAAGTTCTCCTAGCCTCCAGGTGGATCCACAGGTGCTGTCTGGGAATCAGGGCCTAGATCAAAAACTGTAAAAGTCTACCTAGTGTTTTCTTGTGCTATGGCTGAGCTGTCACTCAAACCACAAGATGCAGTCCCTCCCACTCTTTCCACCCCTGTCCAAAGGCAGAGGAACATCAATCCATGGCCACCTCAAACACAGGACATGGGGGGGGTACTGCCAGACTACCACCAATGTTCTCATAAGGCCCAAAGGCTCTTAAGTCAGTTTGTAGTGAATGCTCCTGTTAATTATTTTAAAATGTTTTTTTTTTTTGAGATGGAGTCACCCTGTCACCCAGGCTAGAGTGCAATGGCATGATCTCAGCTCAGTGCAACTTCTGCCTCCCAGGTTCAAACGATTCTCCTGCCTCAGCCTCCCAAGCAGCTGGGATTACAGGCAACCACCACCACATCCAGCTAATTTTTGTACTTTTAGTAGAGACGGGGTTTCACCATGTTGGCCAGGATTGTCTCGAACTCCTGACCTTGGGATCCTCCCACCTCAGCCTCCGAAAGTGCTTCTTATAAAACTACAAAGTAGCTTAATGCATTATAAAAATAATCAAACTTACCCTTCTACAAATACTCGAAGAAGAACATCCATGAGAAAAAATAAGGCAATAGCTAGAGAAATAGAACGATACTCCAAAGGAATATAAAGTTTGCTGTCAGTGAAAATTAGGTCAGCAAGGACGAGAGTGACATCCAGTAAGACCAGGAAAACTCCAAATAGTCTAAAATAAACAAATAAGTAAATAAATAAATGCAAAGATAAAGGGGCATTTGTCCCTGTAGCTATACTATATTTAAGCCACTGATCAGGTACCAAAATGTTATTATTTAGTATTAAGCTGCCCAGTGGCAGGAAAAACTGTAATGCCTTAGAATCTCAGAAAAATCACTGTTTTCACCCAATAGAAGAAGTTCTTAATAAACAAAATTCTCACCAAACCACTTCACAAGATATTATTGTGGCCTTTTACAGTAAACACACCAGGCCAACACCTCAAGAGAGAAAAGTAAAAGTGAATTGAAATCACCTCTCTGTTTACAAACTCTTCTTAAAATTTGCGAATTTCATAAGAAGTTTATACCAATTTCTCATAAAAAATAAACCCTCATTAATCTGGATAATTCTAAAGAATTTATTAATAAAAACCAAATGAAAGCATGAGTAACATAAGCTCTTAAAAGACCAAGATTTTTCATCAGTGACATTTTCAACAAGCACATGATTTCATATTTATGGGTGCTTCTAGCAGAGTGATGGACACATGAGTCTTGAACTCTAAAGTACCTCCTGCCACTTGCTGTTACATATTCTAAATACATTCTCCATAAATTGATTAGACTATTTGCCTAGTCTATGAAGGTGAATTCGTCTTTGAAGTACTTTTTTAAAAACTTGCAGCTCAAATTCAAATATTATTAATTCAAAAGGAAACAATTATATTGCATAAATCTATATCATAGTATGAAATCTTACTCTTATGTAGAGAAGAGTCTAAGTAAATTGTTTCCAAAATTGAAGAGTAATTCCTGATGTATACGGTACTAATAAAACACTTTATTAATAATTATAGAATTTTAACATTTGATTTTCATTAATCTTACTTTTGCAGATGGAAGAAAAACAATATTAATATATTACTATTAATCTTAGGCAAAAGCCATTTATTTGCAATTCTTAATGTTCAGCTTAAACCAAAATTCCATGATAAATTAGATTACATTAGATGGGGCACATGGCTACTTAGCAACTGATGGACAGTGGAAATGCTTTTTTGTTATTTCAGTGTTTCTCATTGAAGTATTAAGTCTCATATATATATATGTATGTATAGATATATATGAGACTCATATATTTTCTTTTCTTTTCCTTTTTTTTTTTTTTACATGGAGTCTTGCTGTGTCACCAAGGCTGCGGTGCAATGGTGCAATTTCAGCTCATTGCAACCTATGCCTCCTCGGTTCAAGCGATTCTTCTGCCTCAGTCTCCTGAGTAGCTGGGATTATAGGCACCCACCATTATGCTTAGCTAACTTTTGTATTTTTAGTAGAGATGGGGTTTCACCATGTTAGCCAGGCTGGTCTTGAACTCCTGACTTCATGTGATCCGCCCACCTCGGCCTCCCAGAGTGCTGGGATTACAGGCGTGAGCCACCGTGCCCAGCCAAGTCTCAGATATATTTAATACATGGTGTTTTCTATGTCTCACATACCCAAATGCAAAGGATGATACAATTGAATGCACAATTTTCTTAATCTTGCTGCTGCAAAAAGAAGTAAAAATAAAATTAATCAGATTTCTTCTAACATATATTGTAAATTTAACCAAAAAACAAAGGGCCTTATAAATATAATTTCAAAAGAAAATTATTCAGAAGTTGTATAACAAAATGCTTTTTACTAATAGCTAAAATTTTATTCTTCCTGCTCCATGAGTATTTTACTTGTTTACTATGCTATCCAGAATATATGCAAATAAGACAGTAAACTTTGGATGTTTAGTAACATTTCCATTGCATGCAAAGCTCCAACCCCAACTTTATGGCAATACTAAACTTAAACTTGTGGTCATCATCTCAAGGAGTATAGCATGAAGACAGAAAAGGGTGGTAGAAGAGAACTGTATTTTAATGCCAGCCTGGGCAAATCATCAAACTTTGGCCAGATCTCAGTTTCCACTGCAATAAAATAAGGTGTTTCAGGAATGAGCATAGGGAGTAAATGGTGCTCTTGTCATCTCCTCAAACTAGACACCTAGTGAACAGATACACATTAGCAAGAGTCGCATATGAGGTTGCAAACGAACTTCAGAGGTAAGACATTTTAGTAAGATATACTTAAAAGGAGAAACACCCGAAAGACTGGGCTCCTTCCATTAATCAAAGGAAGGAGAACCTGTTTGATGGAGCCTCCAATAATGCCTCATTTTACCTTATGGCTGGAGACAAGGTAGCTCATGAGGAACAATTTTTTTTGTCCTACTGAAGCCTCCTGTGTTGGAGGCTCTTCAGGAGAAGAAGCCTCCAACACAGGAAGCTTCAGTAGGAGAAGACTTCAGGAAGTTTCTGTCATACTGAAGCCTCCAACACAGGACTCAAATTCCACCCCAAGAGCCATGAATCCTAAGACAATGCTCACAGCCTGTGCCTAAGACGGGAGAACAAAGAGGGCAGATACTGAGCAGAACTGGGGCACTGACAATTGGCCTTTGACATGAACAGACATTTCTCAAAAGAAGACATGCATGTGGCCAACAAACATATGAAGAAAAGCTCAATATCACAGATTAGAGAAATGCAAATCAAAACCACAATGAGATACCATTTCACACCAGTCAGAATGGCTATTACTAAAAAGTCAAAAAATAACAGATGCGGGCAAGGTTGCAGAGAAAAAGGAACACATATACATTGTTGGTGGGAGTGTAAATTAGTTCAGTCACTGTAAAAAGCACTATGGCAATACCTTGAAGAGCTAAAAGCGGAACTATTTGACTGAGCAATCCCAATACTGAGTAGATACCCAGAGGAATATAAATCATTCTACTATAAAGACACATGCATATGAATGTTCACTGCAGCACTATTTACAATAGCAAAGACATGGAATCAACCTAGGTACCCATCAATGACAGATTGGATAAAGAAAATGTGGTACATATATACCATGGAATACTATGCAGCCATAAAAAAGAATGAGATCATGTATTTTGTGGGAACATCGATGGAGCTGGAGGCTCTTATCCTAAGCAAACTAGTGCAGAAACAGAAAACCAAATACTGAATGTTCTCACCTATCAGTGGTAGCTAAATCATAAGGACTTATGAACACAAAGAAGGAAATAGACACTGGGGTCTACTTAAGTGGGGAGGGCAGGAGGAGAGAGAGGAGCAGAAAAGATAACTATTTGGGTACTGAGCTTAATACCTGGATGATGAAATAATATGTAAAAAATAAAAAAAAAACCTCCCTGACACAAGTTTACCTATGTAGCAAACCTCACGTGTACCTCCAAACCTAAAATAAAAGTTAAAAAAAAAACATTGGCCTTTGATGAATGATGTTAGGTTAACCTTGGATAAAGGAAATCCCCAATCCTTCTAATCTTCCCCTCTCCACCTGGACCCACCACCTCCACCCAGGCTTGGAGAGCTAAGGCTGATGTAGATGGAGGATCAATTGGCCAAAAGAGGTGAATTCTCTCCTCAAGTTGCCATTCCCTTACTACAAGAACCTCTGATCCCACACAGTCTACTAGATCTCTGGGTATCAAGGAAATGTCATAAATCTGAACTCACTTGACAATGTCACCATACAGAACCAAGTCTGACAGATTACGAAGGCATGAAGAAGTGGCTTGGGTGGCTTTAGCCCCTTAATCTGTTTCAGTGTACCCTGAAACTATACCAAGTAAATACACAATTGAGACTTTTTTGCTTAAAAAAAGAGTACTATGTAAATGAAGCTTCAAGCAGTTATGTGCAGAGTTTGCAGGGAAATAACTATGACTCAGTAAATCCATATCCAGGAAAAGTACTGTTCACACTCGGGAGCAACAGACAGACACTCCAACATGAAGCAACACGAAGCATAGCCTCCATGTACCTTTCCTAAAAACAATTACTCAAAGTGCTTGAGTCAGCTGAGCAATGAATCAAAATGAAGAACAAAAATGTAGCAGGTGACCAAAAGCAATGGCAACAAAAGCCAAAATTGACAAACAGGATCTAATTAAACTAAAGAGCTTCTGCACAGCAAAAGAAACTACCATCAGAGTGAACAGGCAACCTACGGAATGGGAGAAAATTTTTGGAATCTACTCATCTGACAAAGGGCTAATATCCAGAATCTACAAAGAACTCACACAAATTTACAAGAAAAAAATCAAACAACCCCATCAAAAAGTGGGCAAAGGATATGAACAGACACTTCTCAAAAGAAGACATTTATGCGGCCAACAGACACATGAAAAAATGCTCATCATCACTGGCCATCAGAGAAATGCAAATCAAAACCACAATGACATACCATCTCACACCAGTTAGAATGGTGATTATTAAAAAGTCAAGAAACAACAGGTGCTGGAGAGGATGTGGAGAAACTGAACACTTTTACACTGTTGGTGGGACTGTAAACTAGTTCAACCATTGTGGAAGACAGTGTGGCGATTCCTCAAGAATCTAAAACTAGAAATACCATTTGACCCAGCCATGCCATTACTGGGTATATACCCAAAGGATTATAAATCATGCTGCTATAAAGACACGTGCACACGTATGTTTATTGCGACACTATTCACAATAGCAAAGACTTGGAACCAACCCAAATGTCCAACAATGATAGACTGGATTAAGAAAATGTGGCACATATACACCATGGAATACTAAGCAGCCATAAAAAATGATGAGTTCATGTCCTTTGTAGGGACATGGATGAAGCTGGAAACCATCATTCTCAGCAAACTATCGCAAGGTCAGAAAACCAAACACTGCATGTTCTCACTCATAGGTGGGAATTGAACAATGAGAACCCTTGGACACAGGAAGGGGAACATCACACACCAGGGCCTGTCATGGGGTGGGGGGATGGGGGAGGGATAGCATTAGGAGATACACCTAATGTAAATGATGAATTAATGGGTACAGCACACCAACATGGCACATGCATGAATATGTAACAAACCTGCACATCGTGCACATGTACCCTAGAACTTACAGTATAATAATAAAAAAAAAGTAGCAGGTGAAAATGTAAATAAATGATTCTAAAAGTAAAGATAAATGATATAAAATCATGAATAATAGTATTGATTTGAATTTTTAGGCATTCTTACACTAGGATTCAAGGTGTGGAAGAAGATAGAAGTAAAGGCAGGTTGCATTTCTTATCTTTCACAGGTACAAGTCCAGTTTTATTCTCGATATTGATGGAAAAAATGGTATAATTATGTTTTCTAAACATTTAAATATAAACATTGATAGACTAGAAATGGGCTTCTGACTTGCATATCAACAAAAAATGCAAGGGATAAAAATAAATCAATTAATAGCAAAACATAGACAAATTTACAAAGAAAATATCAAAGTATTTTTAATAAAGAAAAAGATGATAAATAAAACCAAACGTACCAGAAATCATAAATACAAACATATTACTCTCATATTGCATATTGAGAAATACTCTCAGATAACTTTGAAATTAAAGGCATTACATGCTATACACGAGAGACAAAAACTAAATTTAAATGACAATTCAAAAATAAAGAGATAGAGGCCAGGCGCGGTGGCTCACACCTGTAATCCCAGCACTTTGGGTGGCCAAGGTGGGTGGATCATGAGGTCAAGAGATCGAGACCATCCTGGCCACCATGGTGAAACTCCATCTCTACTAAAAATACAAAAAATTAGCTGGGCGTGGTGGTGCATGCCTTTAGTCCCAGCTACTCGGGAGGCTGAGGCAGGAGAATCGCTTGAACCTGGGAAGCGGAGGTTGCAGTGAGCTGAGTGGAGCCACTGCACTCCAGCCTGGTGACAGAGCAAGACTCCGGCTCAAAAAAAAAAAAAGAGAGAAAAAAAGATATGAGATACTAAACCTTAATACACTGAAAGTTCCAATAATATCAAAGTTGAATTAAAAGCACAAATATTAACTATGAACCTGACTCATTTTTTATCAATAGAAGGTGGAAGCTACATGACACTAACAAGACCGTGTTTAATGAAATGGGATTTGTATTGAAGGCAGGTGCTATCTCCCCCACTGGACACATTTTTCTCTTGTGCAGACTCTGGGGGTAGGGAGGTGGCCATGATGCAAAGCACGAAAAACACTGTAGTGACTCTGGTCTTCCTGCTCACTCTAGATCACTAAAACAGGGTAAGGACAATACAGAGGGATGACATGTTCATGCTGAAAAAACTATGAGTCACTTAGGAGAAAAGTAAATTTCTACACTTTATACCTTAAGACAAAGTAAATTCAGGGCAGATATTTTATTTAAATGAAGAAAATAAATTCAAAACAGAAATTTTGGTGGATATATTTAAAATCTTGGGGTGAGAAGGACTTTCTGAGAATAACATTAAAGGCAAAATCACAAAGAAAAGTACAGATACATTTGATTACATGAGGATTAAATGCTTTTATGTAGTGAAAAGCAAGACAACCTGGGAGAAATTGCTTATATTACATAAAATAGGAAAAGGATCAATAGATTTAACTTTTCAGTCCAAAGACAGAAAAGGATAAATGAAGGTGTGTCAAAGAACGTGCATTAGAACAAATATATTTACTAATATCAGAGAAATCAATGATGGCTAGTGTTAAGTGTGGGAGGGGAGAAATGTACACTTTGCATCTTGATGTTAAAGCACATATCAATATCAATAGCGTCACAATCATTCCCTTTGACACAGAATTTCCACTTCTGAGAATTTATAACAAGCAAATAACCAACAATATACGGAGATTTAGCCTCAAATATATTCATTTTTGTAAGTTAAAAACTTGTAAAAAACTGAATTGTTCAGCAATATCTGACTATTAAATGAATTATAGCACATCTACACCATGAAATATCACACAACTGTTACAAATAATGTTGTAAGTGCACATGAATATATATTAACAAAAAATATAGCCATGATGTCATTAATAAGGTTATTTGCAAAAGAATAAGTATGGTCTCATATCTGTAAACAAAAAAAGTGTATGCTTAAAGAACTTAGAAGTGCATGCATCAAAGTTTAAGAATGACTAAATGTGGGTAGATTTGTTGATTGTATTTTCAGATTTTCCTTAATGAACTCTTACGTTATTTTTAGCTTTTAGAATAAAACCTATTTACAGAACTACAGAGTTTTCAAAGTATTTTTGCATGTTATTTTCATTTTATTACTAATTTTTTAAATACAATATCCAGTACATGGATTGCATAATAGCCAGTTCACATTTGAAGAATCTGAAAGTTAAAGAGGGTTAGTGACTTGCCGAGTATCAGGTGAATGAATATATGATGCCAAAGCCAAGCATGATTCCAGCTTTTACTATAAATCCAATATCATTCCCCTGTTATGAAACACCAGCATTTCTCACAGGGACTACTGCAAATTCCTCCTATATCTATGTAATGAGACTTTGTAATTTAAAAATAAAATAAAATGAAAACCTGCTTTATTTTGTTTGGAGTGGGGAAAGAAGGAAATGCTTGCCGTGCTTAATCGGTCTAATTTTGTTTCAGCCCTGGGCAGCTCCATTACAGAAAACGTATAGCTAATCTGCAGACACACAGTTTAATTCAGTGGCAAATTCAGGGTAATTTGAAGAACTATTTTTATTTGCCCTCTTTGTTTCCAATCTTTGTTTAGTCACCAACAGCTTACAACCATGGTGAGTTAACTTCCTCTATGGCAGTACTTCCTCTCCAGCATTGACACAAGCTGGTGAATGGTTATACAACTGGGCAAGAAAGAAGCAGAAGAAAAATCTCCTGAATATGTCTGCAGTTATGACACAAGCCAGTCTAAGAATGTATTGTTTCATTACAGTGAGTACATGATAAAATGCCTTCAGGTCAGTGCAACAGGAAGTACTCTAGTGAGATTAGAAACAAATAAGAATAAAATCCCAATGAGCATAAAGAGGTCTTTAGTCAGCAAAATATGTTTGCTTTTGCTATCAATACTATTTGCTCATAGGCAAAATGTACAAAATTGGGAATCACACCATATCCAGTAAAAATGAGAAACGTTCACTATTGATGAGTTAAGTAGCATTCTGCATTCCTGTTTTTTTTAAAAAAACTTTTAATGGAATTAATTTCCTCTAAGAATACTTTTTACATTTTCAAGCTAGAAGAACATTTATTTCTGAATGGATGGAATTTTTTTTTCAAAATAATACTTGTCTAAGAATTCAACTGGAGTAAATACGGTGTACCCTCCCACCCATACATTTTGATATCTTTCCATAGTTTCCCTTTTTCCTTCTTGCCTCAGCGGAAGCCCTGTTTAACCAAAGGTAAGAGATCCATCAATGGCTCCCTCCTTTCAAACTTCAAACTGACCTACTCATATGAAGCAACATTTTCAGCATCTTCAACTTCAAACTTGGAAAGTCGTGCTAACACACTTTAGCCACCAAGAAAAAAAAGCAAAAATATATCATTAGATATTTGCTACACAAAATAGTGATGAAAAATATATTTGAATAACAAGAATCCCATGAATCTAAAGGATATAGTAAACATGACTTAGCTCACTGGAAGACCTAATATTTAAGAAAGAAAATTACAATCATTAACCAGAAACTCTTTCCTCATGGATACTCCCAACACTGAATTTTGCATATTTTTATCTTCTTTTCTCTCTCTGTCTCTTTCTATATATATGTATATAAAGATATATAAAAGAATATGTATATGGATATATAATATATAAATAATATGTGTATAGACATATCTCAAAGACATTGTGGGTTTCATTCCAGACCACTGCAATAAAGCAAAAACTGCATTAAGCAACTCACACAAATGTTTTGGGTTCCCTGTGCATATAAAAGTTATGTTTACCCTACACTGTAGCCTGTTAAGTTTGCAATGGCATTATGTTCAAAAAACTTATGTGTATACCTTAATTAAAAACTACTTTATTGGTTAAAAAATGCTAATGATCACCTTTTGCTGGTGGAGGACATTGCCTCCATGTTCATGGCTGCTGACTGATCAGAGTGGTGGTTGCCAATGGTCGGAGTGGCTGAGACAATTTCTTAAAATAGGACAACAATGAAGTTTGCTGTAGCAAATGGCTCTTCCTTTCACAAGTGAGGATTAAGTGGTGAAGCCATCAGGTCCTGGACTTTGTTGAAAGCCTTTTTATTACTGATTTAATCTCATTACTTGTTTTTGGTCTGTTCAGGTTTTCTATTTCTTCTTGGTTTAGTCTTGGTAGGTCGTATGGGTCAAGGATTTTGTCCACCTCCTCTAGGTTTTCAAATTTATTGTAGAGTTGCTCATAATAGTCTCTAATAATTATTTTTATTTCTGTCATTATCTGTTATGCAGTCTCTTTTTTTGTTTCTGATTTTACTTATTTGGGTCTTCCCTTTTTCTTAATTAGTCTAGCTAATGGTTTGTTGATATTTTTTAAACCTTTTTGTTGTTAACCTTTTGTAATTTTTGCCTCAAATTTGTTTATTTCTGTTTGGTCTTCATTATTTATTTCCTTTTAATAATTTGGGGTTTGGTTTGTTCTTACCATTCTAGTTTCTTGAGGTAGAATTGTTCAGTGGTTTATTTGAAAGTTTTCTAGTTTTTTTGATCCAGGCATTTATTGCTAAAAATATACTTTTTTTTTATACTTTAAGTTCTAGGGTACATGTGCACAATGTGCAGGTTTGTTACACATGTATACATGTGCCATGTTGGTGTGCTGCGCCCATTAACTCGTCATTTACATTAGGTATATCTCCTAATGCTATCCCTCCCCCCTCCCCCTACCCAACAACAGGCCCCAATGTGTGATGTCCCCCTTCCTGTGTCCGAGTGTTCTCATTGTTCAATTCCCACCTATGAGTGAGAACATGTGATGTTTGGTGTTTTGTCCTTGCGACAGTTTGCTGAAAAAATGATGAGTTCATGTCCTTTGTAGGGACACGGATGAAGCTAAAAACATATTTCTTAATAACTGCTTTTGCTGCGTCCCCTGTTTTGGTATACTGTGTTTCTAGTTACATTTGTTTCAAGGAATTCTTAAATTTCATTCTTAATTTCTTTCTTCACTCACTGTAACTCAAGGGCATGTTGTTTAATTTCCATATGTCTGTATAGTTTTGAATGTTCCTCTTGTTATGAATGTCTAGTTTTATTCCATTGTGGTAAGATAAGATACCTGATAGAATTTCAATTTTTAAAAATTTGTTGAGACTTGTTTTGTAGCCTAACATACAGTCTATCTTGGATATTGTTTCATGTGCTGATGAAAAGAATGTGTATTCTGGAGCTGTTAGGTGAGATGTTCTGTATATGTTTGTTATTTATGTCCATTTGGTCTATGGTGGAGTTTAAGTCTGATGTTTCTTTGTTGATTTTCTGTCTAGATGATTTGTCCAATGCTGAGAGTGGGATACGGAAGTGCCCAACTCTTATTGTAATGGGGTCTATCTCCCTCTTTAGATCTAGTAATATTCGCTTTATATATCTAGGTGCTCTGGTGTTTGAGTGCATACATATTTACAATTATACACATATTACAATTATATTTCTTGCTGAATTGCACCCTTTATTATTACATAATACTCTTGTTTGTCAATTTTTATGGTTTTTAACTTGAACTCTGTTTTGTCTGATACAAGTATAGCTATCCCTGCTCACTTTGGGCTTCCATTTGCATAGGATATCTTTTTCCATCCCTTTATTATCAGTCTATGTGTTTCTATACCGGTAAAGTGAGTTTCTTTTAGATAAAATATAGTTGGGTCTTATTTTTTAATCCACTCAGTAAGTCTATATCCTTCATGGGGTATTTAATCTATTAACATTCAAAGTTATTATTGGTAGGTGAGGAGTTACTTCCAACGTTTTATTGTTTTCTGGTTGTTTTGTATATGTTTTATTCCTTTCTTCCTGTTTACTTTTGAAGTTGGGTAGTTTTCTGTAGTGATAAGGTTTCATTCCTTTCTCTTTCTCCTTTATGTATTGACTCTAACAGTGACTTTTAAAGTTTTGCATGTTTTCATGATGGTGGTTATCATCTTTTTACTTCCAGATGTAAGACTCCCTTGGGCATTTCTTGTAATGTTGGTCTAGTGGTGATGAATTATCTTGGTTTTTGTTTATCTATGACAGATTTTATGTCTTCTTCATTTGTAAAGGATAGCTGTGCTGGCTATAATATTCTTGGCTGAAAGATTTTTTTCTTTCAGAACTTTGAATGTATCATCCCATTCTCTTCTAGCCTAAGGTTTTCCACTGGGAAATCAGCTGTTAGTCTAATGGGGATTCCATTATAAGTGTGTTACTTTCCTTTTGCTATTTTAAAAAATCTTTGTCTTTTGATTTTTCACAATTTGCCTATAATGTCTGGGTTGAATGTATTTGGGGTTCTTTGATCTTCCTGGAAATAGATGTCTAGCTCTCTCTCAAGAGTTAGGAAGTTTTATGCTATTTTATTAAATATGTTTTCCTCATATTTTCTCTACACTTTTCCTTCTGGAATGCCCATAATATGAATATTTGATCAAATTAATGGTGTCCCATAAATCCTGTAGGCTTTTTTCGTTCTTTTTTATCCTTTTTTGCCTGTCTGTGTTATTTCAAAAGACTTGTCTTCAAGTTCAGAAATTATTTCTTCTGCTTGTTCTTGTCTGTAAAGCCATTGATTGTATTTTTTCATTTCATCCATTGAACTGTTTAGCTTTTAGGGCTTCTGTTTGGTTATTTTTATGATATCTGTATCTTTACTGAATTTCTCTTTCACCTGATTTCATTGACTTGTCTATCTGTATTACCTTACATCTCACTGAATTTCCTTAAGATTATTCTTTTTTCTGTCACATCATATGTTTATGATTGGGTTCTATTACTGGATAATTATTATTTCCCTTTGTAGGTGACATGTTTTCTTGCATTTTCATGGTTGCTGTGTTTCTAAATTGATTTCTATGCCTCTGGTGAAAAAGTCACCTTTTCCAATTTTATGGAGTAGGTTTACTTGTATGAATTAATTTGTATGAATGGGTCTTGGATGTCAGTTCATTGGGGTATACCGGCCTTGGTTCTACATGGATGCAGTAAGTGTAGTCTCCATGTAGTTTATTCAGCTGTGATCCACACTAGTAACATTTGCAAGTTACTCAGTGGCCTAGGTTAAGGAAGTTTGTAGTGATGGTGGTGCAGCCTTGCCAGGGGTGGGCTCACTGGGCTGTTTCTCAGGGTAAGGGTGTGTGCAGGCATACAGTGGGTCAGAAAACTTGGAGTATGGCTTTATGCCACTGGCCATGGTGCCATCACTCTAGCCAGGAGCATGGGGATGCAGTTGCTCAACCAGGGCATGACTTCCAGATGTGCTTTGCAGGACAGTTTCTCAGGCCCAGGATGCAGGCACACAGCTGTTTGCCTGGCCTGGAAGCATGCACTCCAGGAGTGGCCTGAAGGGCTGTTTCCCATAACTGGTATGTGGGTACACAGCTGCTCATCTGGCCTGGGGGCAGTCTGCTGGGGGAAACTCATGGGCCAAATATATAGGTGCATAGCTGCTAAGCTGGACTGAAGGTATCTTTGCCAGGGCTGGCCAAGAGGGGTGTTTCTCAGGCCTGGGATACAGTCAAATGACTTCTCAGCTGTCCTAGATGTGTGTCTGCTGGGGGTAGTCCATAGAGCTATTCTAGCTCAGGATGTGGGCACACTGCTGCTCAGCTGGCCTGGGTGGTGCCTGCCAGGGGAAGCCCTGAGGACTGCTTCTATGAGCCAGGATGTGGACACGAGGCTGCTCAGCTGGCGTAAGGGCATGTCTTCTGGGAGTAGCCCATGGAGCTCTTTCTTAGGTCCAGGACATGGGCATTCATGGCTGATTGGCTGGTCTGGAGGTGCATCTGCTGGGAATGGATACAGGAGTATTTCTCAGGCTCATCCAAGGTTGCACAGCTGCTTAGTTGGCCTGGGAGTGTTTCTGTGGGGGGTGGCCTAAAGGGCTCTTCCTCAAGCTGGGACATAGGTATGTGGCTGCTTAGTTGGCCTGAGTAAGCTCCCAGGGTTGTTTCTCAGCCCTGAGACTTGGGCATATACAGTTGCTTGTCTCTCAGGTCTGAGACACAGGTGCAAGGCCCACTTGGTGGTGTGCCTGCTGGGGGCAGCCCGTGGGACTGTTTCTCAGGCCCTTATTAAAAGCAGAGGACTACTGGGCACGCCAGGAGCATGTCTGTGGTTGATGGGGCCCACAAGGCTGTTTCTCAGGTCCTGAGCATGGGCTCATAGTCACTCTGTTGACCTGCGGGTGTATCAGCTGCTCAGAGGCTTAGGGGCCTCTCCCACTTGGGAGAGGGCATGTAGTGGTTTGGCTGTCTTAAGAGTGAATTTACCCTGGATGGGACTGCAGATTATTCCTCTGTCTGGAAGTGTGGTGGTGGGGGTTGATTTCCCTACTCTGCATTACTTGAGTTACAGCCAGTCCTGGGACCAACCTCCACACAGCTGGGATTGTGGCTTTAACCCACCCATGTGGGCTTGGTGTACTGAAGATAAAGCTCCAGTGCTGGAGAGGCACAGTGGCTACTGGCCCCCAGAGGAGGGCACACTCAAGAGATGACTCTGTTCTCAAGATGGTGCTGTGTTGCTGCAGCTTAAGTCTCTGGGGGTGGGAAGTCTTCACCTTGTACTCCTAGTCCAGGACATGCAGCTGTGTCAATTCTTGGCAATACTCCAAACTGGCCTGAGGGCTTGCAAAGACTGTGAGATTCTCTTGTTGTAAAGACTTTGTGTTTGTGATGGCAGTGGGGCTGGTGGGGATCTTCTGCCTACCTTCACCCTGCAATGAGAAGTCCCTCCTGTCTCTGGGCCAATTCAATCCAGATGGGGCAGAAGGGGCTGCACAGGCTGAGTGCTTCCGTACTATGGCAACTTTCAGTCACCACAGATGTGTCTCCACTCCTTTGCTGCACTCCAGGACTATCCCTTTGACACTCTAATCAAATCTTAGATGTGTATTTCTTGCCTCGGTTCTTTCTTGTAGGGGAGATGAGCACCAGACATCTCTAGTCACCCATCTTGCTTGATTTAGCATAATTCGTAAGGGCCCCAGGATTTTCAGAATAGTCAATGATTGTTGGCTTCAACTTAAAGTCACCAGCTTCATTAGCCCCTAACAAGAGAATTGGCCTGTGCTTTGAAGATTTGAAACCATGCATTGACTTCTCCTCTCTAAATATAAAAGTCCTAGATGGCATCTTCTTCCAATAAAAGGCTATCTTGTCTACATTGAAAATGTGTTGTTTAGTTTGGCCACATTCATCAGTTATCTCACCTAGATCTTCTGGATAACTTGCTGCTGCTTCTGCATCGGCACTGGCTGTTTACCTTGCACTTCTATGTGATGGAGATGGCTACTTTCCTTAAACCTCATGAACAAACCTTTTAGTGTCAAGCTTTTCTTCTGCAGCTTCCTTACCTCTCCCAGGCTTCACTGAATCAAAGAGAGTGAGGGCCTTGTCCTGGATTACGCTTTGGCTTAAGGGAATGCTGTGGCTGGTTTGATCCTTTATCCAGACCACTACAACATTCTCCATATTAGCAATCAGACTGTTTTGCTTTCTCAACATTTGTATGTTCACTGGAGTAGCAGTCTTAATTTTCTTCAAGAAGTTTTTTGGCTTTTCTGTTTTGTTTTGTTTTTGTTTTTGTTTTACATTCACAACTTGGCTGAAGTGGTGCAAGAAGTCTAGCCTTCCTCACAATCATTTCTAGCTTTTGGTTTAAAGTGAGAGACATGTGACTCTTCCCTTCACTAGGACACTCAGAGACCATCATAGGCTTATTAAATGGCCTACTTTCAATATTGTTGTGTCTCAGGGAATAGGGAGGCCCAAGGAGAAGGAGAGAGATGGGGGAATGGCTAGTCAGTGGAGCAGTCACAACAAACATGTCATTGATTAGGCTTGTCATCTTAATATGGACATGGTTCGTGTTGCCCCAAAACAATTACAATAGTAACATCAAAGATCACTGATCACAGATCACCATAACAGATATGATAATAAAAAGTTTGGAATATTGCAAGAATTATTAAAATGTGACAAGAGACACAAAGTGAGAACACGCTGTTGGAAAAATAAAACCAGGAGACTTGCTCAATGTAGGGTTGCTACAAACCTTCAGTTTACAAAAAAGTAATATCTGAGGGGCAATAAAATAAAGCACAATAAAACAAGATATACCTGCATATACACACACATATATGTATATATAAACTATATATGTATATATATACATATATATGCTAAAGGATATATACATATATGTTTACATATATATACACACACATGCTCATATATATATTAAAGGATATATATATGACTACTGATGTTATTAATTTGAGTCAGTGCTAAAGAATATATCTATATATAGATATGTATATATAGATATATATACACACATTTAAATATGCACATATGTAGACATGTATATAGATATGTGTATCTATATACATATGTAGACATATGTATATAGATATATGTATATCTATATACACACATATGTATTTATATATCTATATATATTACATATATAGCTAAAAGATATATCTGTATATATACACACACACACATATACATGTGTGTTATGTGTGTGTGTGTGTGTAGATAGATCCTTTAGCACTGACCCAAATTAATAATGTCAGTAGTTTTCAATGACACCACCATTGAAAAGTGAGTTATATCAAATATATATCAAATTAGTGAAAGACTACTGATGTCATTTTATCCGGGCCAGTGCTAACGATTAAAAATGTACACTTCAGGTCAAGTGACTTCAGAGACATACTTTTCTGGTTGAAATTATGTACAATTGCTCTACATTTATAAACTGGCTGAACTCTGAAAATGTATATGTCAATGATTTGGAATCTACTATTAATATATCATTTTTTCCTAGAAGAAAACCTTATATTATGTAAAGGTGCTCTTGGGCCTTAAAAAACAAACTAATGAATCACAATTTAAGCGCAGTTCTTTATTACTTCATTTGTGAGTGAATTTTACCAATCTTAATATATGCCTCTCTTCTTTCTCTCCGTATTTTGAAATCTCACCCATCATTGATGACTCTACCACACATTACTCTTTTTAATTCAATGAGGTAATAGCTAAAGGATTAAAAATGAACATAGCAAGACTCCACATGTTATCCTAGACTTAATTTTCTGATACAAATTAGTAATAATTATTCTCCAATTTATAATCTAGTTCCCCTGAAAAATGGACATTAATCAGTTATTTATTTGAAACATGGTATTTAATTTTTCTCTGGAAATGAGGTTTTAGATGTTTGTAATGAAATTTTTTGGCCTGTGAAAAAAACTTAATGAATCAAGTTTATATACATTTCTTTACTCCTAAACCTAATCCCCAAGTTACTGTTTCTGGCAAAATTTACATAAAATCAACTTTAGTTTGTAAACACCCACCTTGCTCGCCCTTGTAATTTTCTGCCTTCTCACGTTCAAATACCACCAGTAACTCTTCACCAATCATGGATGTCTTTCCTGCCCCTCAGATAGGGTTAAGTAACTACAGACCCAAGGCAGGGCCTCCATACAATCTGATGGCTCATGACTGTAAACCCAGCAGTTTGGGAGGCTGAGGCGGGTGGATCACGAGGGCAGGAGTTCAAGACCAGCCTGGCCAATATAGTGAAAACCTGCCCCTACCAAAAATACAAAAAATTTGTCTGGCATGGTAGCACATGACTGCAGTTCCAGCTACTCAGGAGGCTGAGGCAGGAAAATCGCTTGAACCCAGGAGATGGAGGTTACAGTGAGCCGAGATCACACCACTGCATGCCAGCTTGGGCAACAGCGAGACTTCATCTCAAAAAATAATAATAATAATAGAAATACGTTTTAATTTGCCCATGCCTCCAACGTCCTATAAAATAAATTCTTTTAAAAATTTATTTATTGGCTTAAAAATCAATACTACATACAAAACTCACATGCTATTGCTTAATGAGCAACTAAGAATTCTCACCTAGATGTTTCCTTAATCAGCCACTGATTAAACACAATCCTTTTATTCCTTCTGTAAAATCTCATTCATTTTGCAAGGTTTCTTGAGCATTACACTATAATTAACTTGAATCAGGTTTTCCATATTACTTACACCTTTATGATTTATTTCCAGGAGAGGTTTTCACATGATTGGGAAAACCCTCCACCACCTCCTTCCTTTCACTGATCATGCTAGTCTCTCCTGCCCATGAGACACAGTGAAGTACCCGCACACCTGAGGAAAGCGGCATCCAATGAGGTGGTGGGTTTGGGTTGGGTCTAGGCACCAACCTCACATGTGGACAGAGCTCTCGAGTGTGTGGGACAAGTCCACGTTCCATTAGCTCCGTTCTTTTTTTCCCAGGGCTTCACTACTCCTTATTGGCTGCTATCTCCTCCATGTTGCAAATAGGATTCTCTCCTTTCTTGGAACACTGTGGTGGGGTCTCAAACTCAGGAAACCTGAATCCCTTAAAAAATTGCCTACCAGAAATTGAGGGTGACAAAGACACTAACAGGAAGAAGCAGCTCTCCTACGAACTGACCTCCTTATACAACTCCATCAAAAAAAGGTGCAAAGTTATCTACAAATGCTACAATGAGAAGAATTGGAAACCCTGTTAAAAAACACTCTGTATGGCCATGCAGGCTCCTGAGAGTAAATTCCACAAATGTCCATCTGTCTCCGTGTTTTGTGTTTCCATTTTGTGCATGGGTTTGTTTGTGTAAATGTGTTGACAAAAGTGTGTATGGATGAAGATGAATGGATATATTTGTGTATGTGCTTGGTGTGTGTATAGCTCTATGCACTCTTATGCATACGTGTGTCTTCATGTATTTATAACTCACATTTCACTGATAGGTGACACGAGGGCTGCTCCTTTAAATTCACTTGTGTGTGGGCTAGAGGATGATAAAAGAATACAGTCAGATAGGAGACGCAATTCTAAATTTACTTTTTTGGAAAATTAGCTTTTATTACTCTAGACAGAAACCAATGAATTCCTGTCAGAAATCTGAGTCCCATAAAAAAACTGCTTAGTAGGAACTAAGGGTGGCAAATACACTACGGGAAGAAGCAAATCTCCTATGACCTGCTCCTTTTTATAGAACTCCACCAAAGAAGGATGCAAAGTTACTAACAAATGCTACAGTGAGACGAATTGGAAACTCTGTTAAAAAAAAAAAAAAATCTCTATGGCCATGCAGGCTCCTGAGAGTAAATTCCACAAATGTCCACCAGTCTCCTTTCTCTTTGGTCTGTTTCCATCATGTGCATGGATTAGTTTGTGTAAGTGTGTTGAAGAGACGTGTGGATGGATGGATGAATGGATGGATGGATGGATGGATGGATGGATGGATGGATTGATGGGGTATACTTGCTCATGTGCCTGTGTGTGTATAGTTCTATGCACACTTATGCTGACGGGTGACTTTAACTATTTATTACTCACCTTTCTTTCGCAGGTGCCTCCTCGGTTGCTCCTTTAAATTCACTTGTCTGTGGACTAGTGGATGATAAGAGAAAACAGTCAGAGAGGAGACATAATTCTGAATTTATATTTTGGAAAAATTACCTTTCACTACTCTAGACAGAAACCAATTAATTTCTGACTATTCATGTGTGTAGCACTACTGGAACCTGGAATGTCTTTTCCTCTTTATTAGAAATGAGGATTTATGTGGCGACAACCGAAATCTTAGGCGGGGGAAAATAGTAATGCTTCCCGATTTAAGTAAATCTCTTTATTATGACCTCAGTCCCAATGTGTGACAGCTTTGTGGTGGCAGTTATTTCAAACTCAACTCCAATTTGTAGGTAGTCAGCCCTCTTATTCCATTCAATGTCCTGCTTAAAAGGCCCTCCATTAGCTCCTTATGTTCACCCAGCATGGTGGTTTCTCATGTCCCACAAAAAGGGTCAGGTAACTAGAGGTCTGACACAGGGGCACAATCCAATAGGATGGTGATTTGAGGTTTGGAGCACCAGCCTCTGTGGTGGCAGGGTTCTGGAGGGTGGAGAACACCTCTAAGGCTCATACCTCTGTTGCTTTCTGCTGAAGGCTTCACAGTTCCCCAAGTACTCCTACCTCCTCCTGACTCCAAACAGGATTCTCTCTTCCCTGGGCCTACTCTGGTATGTCTGGTACACAAAAAATCTGCTTTTCCAAAGCATTTGCCTGCTACTTACTAAGGGTGACAAGACAGTAACAGATGGAAGCCTCTCTCTATAGTCAGTTTCTTTTTTTCTAAACAATGTAAAAATGTGGAAGTTATCTATACATGATACAGTGAGATGATAACCTGTGTGAAAGAAACACTGTATTATCATGAACATATCTGAGAGTTAATCCCACTAATCTCGGTCTCTTTCTCTGTCACTGTTTTGTGTGTGTGTGTACAACTTTTTTTTTTTCTTTTTTTCTTTTTTGCAACAGTTTTGCTCCTGCTGCCCAGGGTGGAATGCAGCGGCATGTTCTCAGCTCACTGCAAACTCCACTTCCCCAGGTTCAATCGATTCTCCTGCCTCAGCCTCCTGAGTAGCTGGGATTAGAGGCACCTGCCACCACACCTGGCTAGTTCTTGTAGTTTTAGTAGAGACAGGGTTTCACGATGTTTGCCAGCCTGGTCTCAAACACCCGACCTCAGGGTATCTGCCTGCTTCAGCCTCTCAAAGTGCTCAGATTACAGGTGTGAACCATTGCACCTGGTCATGCGTACATCTTTTATAACTCACCTGTCATTGGGGCCGAGCCAATGATGACTCCTGCCAGGTCAGTCGGATCGGGACTAAAGGACAAATATGGTCAGAGTCAGACACAATGCGTAATTCTAATGTTTTGCAACAAATAGCTACAGTTAGTCTATGTGTCATTCCCCAGTTACACTTTTATTATTCACATGTATGTATATCACTAAATTGACCTGGGATGGCATTTGTCTTTTTATTAGAAATGAGGTTTCATATGCCAACAGTGAGCATTTTAGGCTGTGACCATAGCGATGCATGCAGATTAAGTAAGGGTATCTACACCTCAAGGTATAACAGCATTTTTGGAGAGCATTTAATTCTAGTTCAAATTTAGTTCCTGAGTCTCCCTTCTTATAATCTCATTTGAGTTCCTCATTCTCTATCACCTCCAATCACCTCCTCACTTTTCACCCATCCTAGTTTTCTTTGCTGCCCAAGAGTTGTGGCCAAGTAGCTGGAGGCCTCAAGCAAGGGCTCCATCCCATGTGAGAGTGGGTATGGGCAAAGGCAGTCAGCCTCACATAACGGTAGAGCTCTGGAGGGGGTGAAATAATTCCAGGGTTATTAGCTCTGTTCTTTGTTTTGGCTGGGATTTCTCTGATCTTTGTCCACTCCTATCTCCTTCTCCCTGCAAGCAGGATTCGCTTCTCCCTTGGTTCATGCTACAAGGAAAGTCTCATTCTCACAGAAAGGTAATGTGACAAACACTAACATAAAAAGTCTCCCTCTATGAGTTCCTCCCCATTTTCCTACCTCCATCCAAAAAACAAAACAATATTGCATACAAAGCTCATTCTGAGAGGACTCTAGAAATAGTTTCAAGGGAACTCCTTGTTCCCATGGATGCTTGTCACACTCAATAGCCCTACTCAGTCTCTCTTGTGTGTATGAATGCATGTATGTATGTGTTTGTATATGCATAGATACATGTATAACTGTATTCCTTGATGTCACATGGTGCATTGGCCAGCCTACTAGAAGGTACTCTCAATTCACACACAGGGCCATGCTAAAGAAGTTAACATGTACATACTAAGACAACATGTAACTTCCTAGACTTAAGGTTTTCAGTTCAAAATAATTCCAACTGCTTTTGTTTTGGTTTTTTGTTTTTGTTTGTTGTTGTTGTTTTTGGTTTTTTTGAGACAGAGTCTCACTCAGTCACCCAAGCTGGAGTGCAGTGGCATGATCTCGGCTCACTGCAACATCTGCCTCCCGGGTTCAAGCAATTCTCCTGCCTCAGCCTCCCGAGTAGCAGGGACTACAGCTGCCCGCCACCACACCCGGCTAATTCTGTATTTTTAGTAGAGATGGGGTTTCACCATGTTGGCCAGGCTGGCCTTGAACTACTGATCTCGTTATCCACCCGCCCTGGCCTCCCAAAGTGCTAGGACTACAGGCCTGAGCCACCGCACCCGACCTTCCAACTACTTTTCAACCTGTAAATTGCCTTACCCTTACAGAAGTCATGTGTGTATTTGGTTCTTTGGAATCTACCATGCCATTTACCCTACACATCATACTTTATATGATTGCAGCACATCTATCTAAGAGTCACTGACTCAAGAGTTCACCAAAACTCTGTACCACTGGAGCTGGCCAATGCACGACAGACAGCCTTTTGTGGGTGAATTTCTTTTAAATTCAACTCCACTGTGTAGGCATTCCTCCTCCTAATCCCATCTATGGCCCACTTCCTGGATCTCTCCATCACGTCTTTCCTTTCACCCATCATGCTAGTCTTTCCTGTCCATGGGACACAGGCAAGTAGCTGTGGGCCTAAGGAAGGGCTGCATCCAATGAGGTGGTGTGCTTGTGTTTATGTTTTAGCACCAACCTCATATGTTGACAGAGCTCTGGAGTGTGAGGGACAAGTCCATGTTCCATTAGCTCTGTTCTTTTCTGCCCAGGGCTTCACTGCTCCTTGTCAGCTGCTATCTCCTCCATGTTGCAAACAGGATTTTCTCCTCCTTTCTGTCAATCTGGTGGGCTCTCAAACTCAGGAAATCTGAGTCCTTTAAGAAGCTGCTTACTACGAACTAACAGTGACAAATACACTAACATAGGAAGCAGCAGCTCTCCTATGACCTGCTCCTTTTTATATCACTCCGTTAGAAAAGGAAGCAATGTTACCTACAAAGGCTACGAGGAGAAGAATTGGAAATCCTGTTAAAAACCACTCTCTATGGCCACGCAGGCTTCCCAGAATAAACTCCACAAATGTCCGGCCGTCTGTCTCCTTGTTGTATGTTTCCACTGTATGCATGGATTTGTTAGTGGATGTGTTTGAGAGAAGTGTGTACGGATGGATGCATGGATGGATGGATGGATATATTTGTTTATGTGCCTGTGTGTGTGAATACTTCTATGCTCAGTTATAATTCAATAAATAAAGACACACATATGCATAACTCACCTTTCATTCATACGTGCCTCTGGGTTCACTCCTGATAATTCATTTGTGGGTGGACTAGAGGATGACAAAAGAATACAGTCAGACAGGAGACACAATTCAAAATTTACTTTTCTGGTAAAACTAGCTTTCATTACTCTGCACATAAACCAGTTAAGTTCTGACTATTCATGTGTATAGCACTATTTGGTTCTAAAATGTCATTTTTTTATTAAAAAGGAGGATTTATATGATGGCAACCAACATCTTAGGCTGGGGAAAATAGTAATGCTTTCAGATTTAAATAAACCTCTTTATTATGACCTCAGTCCCAATGCGTGACAGCCTTTGTGGTGGCAGTTATTTCAAACTAAACTTTTGCGTGGAGGTAGTCAGCCCTCTTATTCCACTAAATGTGCTGCCTCGAAAGCCCTCCATTACTTCTTCACTTGATTGTCTCTCTTGGTACACAAGTACGGTAAAGTAACTGCAGGTCTGAGTCAAGGACACAATCCAATATGATGGTATTTGGGGTTTTGAGTACCACCCTGTATTGTGGCAGAGTTCTGCAGGGTCGAAAACATTTCTAGGGTTGTTAGCTTTTTTCTCTTCTCCTGAGGTCTTCACTACTCTCCGTCCCTGCTGTGCTTTCCTGTTTCCAAAGAGGATTCTCTGCTGTCCTCAGCCATTATAGTAAGGTCTCACATACAGGCAGTCTGAAAATTATTTTTTATTTTTACTCAAGAGTATCAAACAGACTAGTAAGAAAAATCATCCTTCTTTTTATGTGGCCATGTTTTATCTAAATTCATTCAAGACATAAAGTCACCTTCATATCCTATAGTGAGATCACGCAGACACATGTGTCAAAAGTTTTTTGTTTTTCCATTAATGCCCTTGAATGGGAACTTCCTTAATCTCAACCTTTATATTTCTCTGCAGTACCTGTGGGTGCATGCCTTGATTTAATATGAATGCATATAGGTATATATAAATGGTATATAATCGTTTCCTCCCTTGTTCATACATCCTTATATCTATATTGATTTTTTTCTTTTTCTTTTTCTTTTTTTCTTTTTTTGAGGGGGAGTCTCCCTCTGTTGCCCAGGCTGGAGTGCAGTGGCAGGATCTCGGCTCACTGCAAGCTCCGCCTCCCGGGTTCATGCCATTCTCCTGCCTCAGCCTCCTGAGTAGCTGGGACTACAGGCACCCGCCACCACACCCAGCTAATTTTTTGTATTTTTAGTAGAGATGGGGTTTCACTGTGTTAGCCAGGATGGTCTCGATCTCCTGACCTCGTGATCCACCCACCTCAGCCTCCCAAAGTGCTGGGATTACAGGCGTGAGCCACCACGCCCAGCCTCTATATTATTTCTGTCTCACAGTTCACTGACAGCTCCACTCCAGGGTACTGATTTGAATTTAGACTTGGCAGTGCTACAGAATTTAAATATATATATGTATCGTCCAACACCAATATGACATCCTGGACTTCACTTTCTGGTTTGAATTACTCACAAGCGATGTTTAGTTCTTTACAATTGAATACAGCACAAACTAAGAATTTGGTGGTTTACTTTATTTCAAATTCAGCTGCAGTTTCTATATACAAATCTCCTTGACCCCATCTCATTTCCTGACACTAAAATCCCTTCATGAGTGCCTTGTTTTTGCCATTATAGGTGTCTTCTCTGCTCTCACACAGGGTCAAGAAACTGCCCCATACAATGTGATGATGGGTGTGGGCTTGCAGTGTTAGCCTCACATGGTGGTAGAGCTCTGGGTGTGAGGAACCCTGCCAGGGCCATTAGCTCTGTTTTTTTCCCTAAGGGCTCCACTGCTCCCTGTCCACTGTTACTCGCTTGTTGCTCTGCATAGGATTTTCTTCCCTTGGTCCACTCTAGTATGTCTCATACACAGAAAATCTGACTTTCCTAAGTATGTGCCTGCTACTAAGGGTGACAAGACAATAACAAGAAGTTTCCCTTTTTTGCCCTGTTCCTTTTTTATCCAATTTAATCAAAAAGTTGGATAAGGGGCCCGCAGGGCCTATAGTGAGGAGGTTTATAAACAGTGTAAAAGACATTCTGTATGGCCATAGATGATCCTGAGTGTAAGCACATAATCTTCATCTTTCTCTCTGTCGATTCTCTCTCTCTTTTCTCTTTCTCTCCCTTTCTCTCTCTCCCTGTGTGTCTAGATAGACAGAAGTATGTATATCTACATATATATTTCTTTAAATATTTGTGTATATATATTTTATAATTCACATTTCATTGGTGGTTCTATCATAGGTCATTGATGTCAATTCTGTATGCAGGCTAAAGGAATATAAAAGTAGATAGTTGGACACACATGTAATTCTAAACTTACTTTTTGAATCAAACAGCTACAGTTACTCTACGATGTACTATCTGGTTGACATTTAAATATTCATGTGTATATCACTAATTCGAACTAGGTGTATCCTTTTTTTTAGGTGGAGTCTCACTCTCACTGAGGCTGGAGTGCAGTGGTGCCATCTTGGCTCACTGCAACCTCTGCCTCCCAGGTTCAAGCAATTCTCCTTCCTCAGCCTCCTGAGTCGATGGGATTACAGGCATGCACCACCACACCTGGCTAATTTTTGTATTTTTAGTAGAGACAGGGTTTTGCCATGTTGGTCAGGCTTGTCTCAAATTCCTGGCCTCCAGTGATCTAGCTGTCTTGGCCTCCCAAAGTGCTGGGATTACAGATATGAGCCACCATGCCTGGCCAGTGGCATTTATTTCTAATGTAACTGCAGTCTGTAAGGAAACATGCCTCTTACCCCATCTAAATTCTTGATTCCTAAGTCCTTCTGTCACTTCTTTACTTTCACCCATCATGGCTGTCTTTCCTGCCCAGAAGATATGACCATGTAGCTGTAGGCCTGAGTCAGGAACTCCCTACAAAATGATTGTGGGTTTGGGTTTGGAGCACCAGCCTCACATGGTGGTAGAACTCTAGAAGGTGAGGAACCCATTACGGTTTCATGAACTCTGTTCTTTTTGCTGAGTGCTTCACTCCTCCCTGCCACCTGTTACCTCCCCATTGCTCCATATAGGATTCTCTCTCCCTTTGGCCCACTCTAGTAGTAGGAGAGTCTCATAAATGGAAAACCTCAGAGGTTCCTAAGGGATTGGATACTACTAACTTAGAGTGACAAATATACTAAGAGGAAGAAGCATCCCTTTCATGACTTCATCCTCTTTTATCCAATTTGGTCTGAAAAAAAAATAGAAGGTTATCTATAGATCCTACAGTGAGAAGATTTAGAGATACTGTCAAAGATACTCTGTATTTCCAAGGATATGCCTGACAGTGAATTTTACAAATATCAACTTCTCTTTCTCTTTCATTGTTTTATGTTTCTGTGTGTGTATGTGTGTGCATGCGTGTATGTTATGTGTATATATGTATATATACACTTACTTGTATATAAATCTTTGTTTCTCATTCACATTTCATGGGTGGCTCTATCATAGGTTACTACCATCGACTCAATTGGCTGTGGGCTGGGGAATTATAAAAGCATATTACTCAGATACAAACACAATTTGGACTTACACTTTTGGTCAAATAGCTGCAGTTACTCTAGACAAGAGTCTACCTGCCAAGGAATGCCAAAGATTGCCAGCAACCAGAAAAAGCTAGCAAAGAGGTATCAAACAGATTCTTCCTTATAGCCTTCATAAAAAGCCAACCCTACTGACAACCTCAGTTTCAGATTTCTAGTCCCTAGGACTATGAGATCATTAATTTTTGTTTAAGCCACTTGGTTTGTGATACTTTGTTAAAGCAGCCCTAGAAACTAATATAGCCTAACCTGCTAGAATCTCATACACAGGCAATCCAACAGTTTTCTAAAAGTTTTAGCTACAAGTCAATTCAGCTAGGAAGAAGAAGTAGACTTCTTGTGATCTACTTATCTTGTATCCAACTAGACCCAAAAAGAAAAGGATGTTACATACAGAAGCTGAAACTACCAGTACTTTAGAAACAGTGTCCAAGAAACTCTATAGTTAACATTTGTGTGTATCTTTATGAACATACACACACATAACACCTTTCACTGATGGCTCCATTATAGGCTAGTGATATCGTTTCACTTTCACTGAGGACTCCATCATGGGTTAGTGATATCACTTCATTTGGGTCAGAGCTAAAGAATTAAACTAAATTGTACATAATCAAATACCATGTGAATTTGTAGGCTTAATTTTTATTCAAATTAGCTACAATAACCCTACAACTAATAAACTAGCTGTTCTGAAAAAACAAAGCAAAACAAAACACATGCAATTTAGCCATTTGGAAACAATAGTGACCATCCCTGCCTGTCTCCATAGACAACAACAGCAACTACCCAGGAGTAGTTACAGTAAAATTAGGAGAGCATTAGGCTGGCTGATGAAAACAGGGAAGGGCTGAAGAGCCATCCTTGGGCCTTCACTCCTCCACCTGCCTCCATCTCCAAAGCCCAGGTTACAAACCAGAGAGATTGTCTCCTCCAATGCTGCTTTGTTCAGGAGCTTCAAGGTGATATAGTTGTTTAATTAAACAAAATTTTCCCTGTGGTTGCCTCTGTACTTGAGTCCTTATGCAACAAACTGCAAGCTAACCTAGTGTGTAAACTAACAGCATAATTATGAATAGAATATACACTTGTAACAGATAGCTGTGTCTCAGTCAATTGCAGCAGCTGAGCTTCAGTCAATTGCGGGTGGCTGACTGATTCAAATAAGACAAAACATCCAGCTGTAACCAGTTGTAAACAACAAAGCTGTTTCTGGACCTCACTTCCATTTTCTGTCCATAATGCTGTCTGGCCACGTTGCCAGCTTGCAGTTCTCAGAACTTGTTCTCGTTCTAAAAGCTTCCCAACTCACGAATCATTCTTGCACTATTAAACTCTTAAATTTACCTTGTCTAAAGTTTTTCCTTTTCACAACCCAGAGGAGTTGCCTGGTCAGTGTTTCATGGTTCCTGAGACTCTCTACCCTGGGGCACATCACTTCTCTTCATTTTAAACTTACTGACAATGACACAGCTTACGTCCTAGATTTCAGTGAGACTGACTATATAATTCCTGCCCAAACCAGGACACTTTTGAAAGGAAAAAGTGGGTGCTATTAATAATTATGTTGCAAGAACAGCAGCAGACCGAGATTGTCCTTCAGTCCTTCCCCAATACAAATGACCAGAGTAGCCAACAGCCACAAAAAATCTGAGTTCACAAACCAACATGATTAGATATCTGAGGAATACAACTACTGAAAAAGAAATACAACAAGCTGAACAACAGCATACCGACTGTAGCAAAACTACTGGAACACACTGACCAAGATTTTAAAGTAAGCATGACAAATATTCTCAAGAATAAGAGGACACAAAGGAAGATGTTGAAACATGAAATGAGAATGGGAGTCGTAAGAAAAAATAAAAGAGAAAGCCTTAACTGTAAAAGTATGACTGTCAAAAAAATATAACTTGTTGAGGGATAAATAGTAGTTTGGATACATGTGAAAAGCTAATTAATTTAGAGTTAGAAGATTAGATTGAGAAACTTACCCAGAAAATAGTAGAAAAGAATAAAGAGAACATACTAAAGAAGAATGTTATGGAGGATAAAAACAGCTATCTAACATCTAGAATATGAAAATCTAAGAAGAAATGAAAACTAAAAATGCAAAATAAAATGAGAAAATTTATGATGATAAATTTCCCAAAATTCAAGAAAGAAGAAATATATCAGCTTTAAGTATCTAATGGAGACAAAGAGAAAATTCTAACACCTTCTAGAAACAGCAAAAGACCTATGAGGGCACAAGGACAGACCAACATCATAGCTCTCTGTACCATAAAGAAAGCTTCCACAGGATAAAGTCCACAGGATCAATATCATATTGCTGTTCTCTGAATATATTGTAATGTGATTAGCTTTTTTAAAAAAAACCCACATTTGAAACTAAATTACACATTACTGAATGCCTCTTATGTTAAAAGGGAAATCATGAAATATTTTAAATACTAAGAACTGATTGATAATAACATGACAAAATTTGTAGGATACAATGAAGCAATATTTAGAAGAAAATTTACCAATATATAAGCATTAATAAGAAGTCAAGATGGTTAAAAGCAAAGAGTACACATTTAAGTAGAGAGGTTGGAAAAGGAGCACAAGGCAAAGTCTATGGAGTAATAAGGAAGCAAAACATAAGGAGGTAAGCATAAGTCACTGAACTGGAGAAGAAAAAACCGTGGAGAAGATTAACAAAACAAAAGTGTGTCTCTTTGAAAAGATTACTACAATAGACCTGTGGCAATAATAATCAAGAACAAACAGAGTGAATATCCAAATAAAATGTACAAGAAGGGAGCATAACTAGAACACAACTAAAATTTTTTAAAATAAGATTATTCAATTATATGCTAATAAATGTGAAAACTTAGATGGAATGGAAAAATTCCTAGACGAATATAAAACACTAACATTAGTGCAAGAAAATATATTTATATAGAAATAGAATACTCAAGTAACAAAGAAATCAACCTAGTATTTAAAGCCCTTCCCTCTCCCAAACACCACAGGGCCCACATAGGTATTTTTCAAAATTTTTTAGAATATTGACATACTTACTACAAAATCTATGTCAACATATAAAGGCTCCATTAATAACTTAACTAATCATGCTAATAAAAAAAGGTGTAGGGATGCCATAAGTATCAATGGAGCAAAATATTGAGCTCAGAGATAAACCTATGTAGATATATGTCACTGACGATGATTACATAAACAAGGAAAAAGGATGAATTGTTTCATAGATGGTATTTGGAAAATCAGCCTGCCATTGGGAGAAAAATGAAACCAAATCCCTACCTAACACCATATTGAAGGGTAGACTCTAAGTAGATTAAAGCATTAAATGTGTAAATTAAAACTATGAGGATTAGAAATTACCTTTGTAGACTGAAAGTGGGAAAGTTTCAAACTTCACAAGTAAAATAATAAGGCAAAAAGTTCTGTCATGAAGAGAATGAAGAACAACAATGCCAAAGCTAACAGGCAGATGACGGATTAGAGAACATAACTTCAATGTCTCAAACTGACATGAAGGATGATTTGAATACATAAAGCGATAGTCCAAACTTTTGAATGGGATTCCATGCATCTGAGTCTGTTTAATAAGGGATACCTGAGGCTGGGTAATTTATAAAGAAAAGAGGTTTATTTGGCTCACAGTTGTGTGCTGCACAAGAAGCCTGATGCCAACATCTGCTTCTGAGGCTGCTCCCATTTATGGTGGAAGATGAAGGGGAACTGACACGTGCAGAGATCAAATGGCAAGATGGGAATCAAGGTGCGGGAAGCCGCTGGTCTCTTTTTAAACCACCAGCTCTTGCAAGAACTAATAGAGTGAGTACTCACTCACCCTCACTCCAAGGGAGGGAATTAATCCATTCATCTTCCAAACACCTTCCATTAGGCCCCACCTCCGACATTGGGGATCAAATTTCAACATGCAGTTTGGGGGTACAAACCTCCAAACAATAGCATCATGTTATTAATGTTACTAAAAAGAGTGAATCATTGCTATATTGTTTACAAATGTAACATAATCACTTTGAAAATTAAACATAATTTTAAAAGAAATTTGATTAACTTATTCTAAAATATAAAATATTCAAAAACAGCACAAGTAAATTAACAAGACAAAGATAGGAACACTAGTGGAAAAACGGGCTAAGTTCATGAATGGACCATTACAGAAGAAATCCCAAATGCTATAAGAACATAAAATGATGCTCAAATTCATAAGTTATCACATAAATTCAAAGTAAAACATAATGCAATATGTTATGACCTATTAGATTGATTATATAAATTAGAAAGTTTGATAATGTCAAGTGTTGTTGTGAATGTGTATGTGTAGGAACCATCATGCACTGTTCATGAGATGCAGACTGGTATAACCATTGTGAGGGCAATAGGCAGTATTCGGTAAAATTCAAAATATGCAATCCCATGGCCCATCAAGTCCTGTTTCATATTCCTACAGAAATACTCAAACAGGTCTATAGGGGTCTGGCATAAGGATAATCATTTAGTGGCACTCTTTGTGAAGGCAAATGGTAGGAAGCAATATATGTGTTCCTCACTAGGGGATGCATGCATGCTGTGCAATTTTTCATACCAGTTAAAAGCAACAACAAAAGGTGTGCACAAGAAGAATAATCTTATGTTACTAAGCAAAAAACTAACAAAATGAGATACAACTTAATACCATTTAAGTAAATTAAAAAACATATAGGCAAAACAATAATACGTAGTTTACAGAACACATATAAATGTATATACTGTGTATTAAACATATTAAAATTGTTGCATATGTGCATGTATCTGTATATGTCAATATGTATAACTGTACTCTCATCTATATATTAAAAGGCCTACAAGTAGCAATGAGCCAATGGCAATCAGCATACCAAATGCAAAATATTGATTGGTTTCTAAAGGGCATGAGGTTCTTTGGGTAAATGGCTGATTCCAGGGCTGGGGAAATGCTCAAAAAGTGATGGGAACATGTCAAGTCAAAAGGACACAGGGGCTAGCTTTTAGGGAGTCCCACTGGCCAAATATGGGACCATTTAAAGATCAAAATAAATAATGACAGAAAGGATTGTAATTCATTGAAATAATGTAAGAATTTATAAGTTCATAGTAATAGTGAACAAATAGGGGTAGGAATAGCTCTCCTTATAATAGAATGATACTTATTAAACACAGAAAAACTACTTTTTAAAAAAAAAATCACCATTTTGTAATGATCACAGTTACAACTGATTCACATAAAAATCAATGAATGCTAAAACTAGTGCATGAAAGTTTTATGTGGAACAGGATACTGAACATTGAAGATAGTTTTAACATAGACTGAAAGTATCTCCCCCCAAGGTGGATATTAATTATAAACTGAATAATATTTACTTGTCAGCGAATAAATCTGGCAATACCTCTCAACCACAATAGAGATATGAACCATAAAACAGTGTAATATTCAATAGAGGAGTTACTTAATCTGAAAGTGGTATTCAGATCCCTCATCTATCCTTTAAAAGGCCATGAAATTATTTCCTGTCATCTCATATAAAAGATGTTGTAATATTCTAAGAGCTTGCATTTAGGTTGTCTCTGAAAAGAGTCTGATGAATAACTTGACAATAAGAAAGTGAATGCTGAGATTTTAGAGTGAACAGACATTTTAATCTCACAGTCTACTTTGTGTTAACTCACCCCCTCACATTTCAAAAATATCTAAAAGTAGCTGTTAGACATTCTATTAAGTCCTCCTGGTGAAAATGGAAATGTTTGGATATTCGATCTTTGCATCATCTTCCCATATCCCACATTTAAACATTTTTGGCATTGAAACTTATTCTTCAAATGAACTTTTAGATATCACACATGCTTAGCAAACTTCAAATCTGCAAGTGGTGAATAGATAATCTGCACAGGAAACACTTTTTTTTTTTTTGAGACAGAGTTTTGCTCTGTCATCGAGGCTGCAGTTCAGCGGTGCTGTCTCAGCTCACTGCAACCTCTGCTTCCCGGATTCAAGTGATCCTTCTGCCTCAGCCTCCTGAGTAGCTGGGACTACAGGCATGCACCACCATGCCCAGCTAATTTTTGTATTTTTAGTAGAGACGCGGTTCTACCATATTGGCCAGGCTGGTCTTGAACTCCTGACCTCGTGGTCCACCTGCCTCAGCCTCCCAAAGTGCTGGGATTACAGGCTTGAGCCACCATGCCCAGCCAGAAAACACTTTTGACAAACACACCAGCATTTCCTTTTGTAGAATCCTTGGGCCATATTAAGGGTATTGTTAAGCTGCCATCTCATAAAGTGTACAGAATAAAACATTAATTTGGGGAGACGTTAAAAGGGAATAGTAACAACAGCAGCAGCGCTTGTTTTATTTAAATGTGGAAAATTAATTCAAAATATAAAAAAATATTTTGGTGACTATATTGGTAATCTTACGATAAGAAATAACTTTCTGAGTATAACAGCATCGGTTATAAAAGTACCAATTATATTTGAACACATGAAGCTTATTATAAAGCTCTATGTAAGGTTGCTGCATTTTACTTCAAACATCAAATGCAAAAATATATTAGAGATTTGCCACATGGAGCGGTGATATGACCAATTTATTTGAACAACAAAATTCCTTGAATCTAAAAGATATGATAAATATGACTTAGCTTACTTAAGACCCAACTTTTTAGAAAGAATTTTAGAATCAGTGTCCAGAAAACTATTTTCCCATGAATAATTCTGAGACTGAATTTCACAAACCTGAATTCCTCCCATCTCCAATATATATTATGACATCACCTTTCATTGTTGACTCCAGCACAGATTTCTGATGTCAATTCATTGGAGTCAGTTCAAAGGATTGAAAGGTAAATAGTAAGAAACAACATAAATGCATACACGACTTTTTTTTTTTGGTTCAAATTGGCTATGATTGCGCTACAAATTACAATGTGTTGTCCCTAAAAATTCTCATGTAAATCTGTTATTTGGCACCTGGTACTTGATTTTTCTCTAGAAACAAGTCTCTATGTGTTGGTAATAAAAATTGTTTAGGACTCTCAAAAAAGTTTAATGAATCAAGATTTAAATACAATTCTTTATTACTGAACCTGATCATCATGTGTGGCAGCAAATTTAACTTAAATTTCCTTCAAATTCATGTCCCATTTGTAGTCACACATTATTCTTGCCCATTTTGATTTCCTAATTATCAAGTCCCTCCACCACCTTCATGCTCTTCATGAGTCACAGATATCTTTGCTTCTCCTCAAATAGGATCAAGTGACTAAACCTGAGGCAGGGGCTCCATCCAATGTGATGATGGTTTTGAGTTTGGGTCACCAGCTCTGAAGGGTGAGGGACAGATACAGGGTCTCTTAGCTCCTTTCTTTATGCTGAGGGCTCCTCTGCTGCCTGTCCAATGCTACCACCTTCTTTCTCCAAGTAGGATTCTCTACTCTCTTGCATCACTCTTGAGAGAGTCTCATACACAGGCATTCTGATAGTTTCCTAAGGTTTTGTTTGCTAATTACTTAGAGTCACAAACAATCTTTGAGTACCAAGCATCCCTCTTCTGACCTGATCTTATTTTTTCCACTCTGGTTCAAAAACAATGTTACCAAAGATGCTTAAAGTCTCTGATAGAAAGCTGTTATTGCCATTGATGCTCCCAGTGTTTTTCACCACTTAGATCAGTCAACTCACCCATTGTGGTCATAGTTGTCAGAGCATACAGTAGAATCTGGTAGTGAATCCATAACTCTACCAAAGAGTAAAAAGCACATACAAAAAATAAAGTCAGATATTTTGGAAGGCAATGAGGATGTTAATGTCAACAGTATTTCAGGACACAAAAAATAAAATCGGAGGAATTTTGACAAGAACTAAAGAAACAATTTCAGGATACAGCACTAGTACTTCTGAGACTGTGTGTGTGTGTGTGTGTCTGTGTGTGTGTGTGTGTGTGAGAGAGAGAGAGAGGACACAGAAAAAAGAAAGAAAATGTAAGAATAATGAATGTTTCTATATCAATGGCTAGTTCCCGGTCATCCTTGGTAGGAAATAAACAAGTAGATAAGTCAAGCATAGCCTTAATTATGTTTAAAACATTTTGTGAACTTAAAGTGGATTATGTGTTTACAATGATTTTGTTTTCTTTTTGTCTGGATTCATTTTCTTAAAGTTATATGGCTATGTTTTACAATATCAAGACTTCCTAGCACCGAAACCCCTGGCTTGGCTAATTTAATCTCTCTGCTACTTCATTTCCTCATCTGTAAGTTAAGACACATGCAAAATACACTCCACATCTGTCAACTTCATAAAACCATGCTGAATATTCAGCATTTTGCCAATATTGGTTTTTAGACAACCTGCTCTCTACACCATATATTATGCCATAAAAAACAGTATGTGGCAATATAAACTGATACACATTTTTAGTTTCAAATACACAAACATTCTCATCAAGGTAATACACTCCCAAGACTCAAGAATTAATGCTCTTTGCCACAATTTTCTAATTTTTCAAACATTTAAATAGGTTTAAGAAACTGATCACATACATTTTTTTGCTGCTGATAACAACTGGGATTCTCTAAGAGTGTGCTGAGGTTTCTTAACCTATTTGACCACAGAACCTCTTTCTCATAGTGGAAATGTGTGAGAAACACATTTTGGAAACAATATATTAAATGGTATCTTTTTATGTCTTTAAGAAAAGTTCCCCTACACAAACTAATTTTGGACTCTGATCAATAGCTCCAACCTTTAAGCACAGATAGACACTAATATTGTGCTAGTCTTTCAGCCTGTGAGGAAAGGAGTGCCAGAGTTCAAATTATCGCATCTCATTAGCCTGGTCTGAGGGCCATGAGGGGAACCTTTCAAGTTCTAAGTGGGTGTTCTCATGTCCTTGAATGGCTCCTGGAAATTCATCCAGGTCTCAGGAAAAACAATACCTTTTACAAAAAGAAAGGCATCTATAGGCATCCGCTACTTTTCAGCAGGATGAATAATTGGGTTGTCTATGCAGAATACACTAATAAATCATAACAGGGGAAAATGTTCAAAACACCAAAAAGGTAAGAATTTGAGTTTCCGACATAAGCAGACTTATTAAATGATTACTGGATTTTTCAGACATCCTCTACTGAGGAAGAGAACCGGAAGACACTCAAATTACTCCAGATTCAGGTGACAAGCCAGGATTACTAAGCAAGTTCCTTGGGAAAATAATCTCCAAAAAGGGCACGAGACATCCATAGATGTTACCTGAACTCCTTTCAGGGAGAGTACTGCATGAAGTCTGAAATAATACTTTGATAAGCTGCTTTGGGGCACAGAATGACTTCCCTCATGGGACATGAATAAGTAATAGCTAAATTGCCCTCTAAGGAAGGTGAGAATTGCAAACTGTCCTAAACTGAAGTGGTCATGCAGAATTCTTAAATGCTTTTTGGTAGATAGGAGCAACCACAGAAGTTTGAGTTAGCTGAAGGTTAGCTACACCTTTATAATCATGCTACCAGGTTATAATGAAAAGTAGGTCTCCGACCAAATCTGCCACACATACAGATATTCATTTAACAAAACATTCAGTAGCAAGCAGACACAGTACACAAGCTTCTGTAAGCTTTCCGCACTTTAGGTGCTCCAAGCATGAAAGCTTCATTCTCAACAGATTCCTAATGTTTCAGAGGCCAAAATCTTCCTAAACCTTCCTGGAGATAGGACCATATGAGGATCAAGCCTTGGGTGTCGTCTCTAAATATACACTACAGGCCACCCTCATACACCTTTATCCTGTTTATGCAAGGGTGGGCTGTCTCCAAAACACGTTAGTTGATTAACAGATCTTAAAATGTCATATAATTGTAACATCCATCATGCTTCTTTGTAAGCCATCAATTTCACTAATAAAAACCCATTTGTGACCTTTACTGTAATTATTAACAGTGTTTCAGGTGTTAATTGAGATGGGACCACTGAAGCCCTTTTGGTGGCCATCTCTGTGGAGTGGCTTCCTGAGCTGAACACTAGCTCACCATCCTTGAACAGAGCATCCAACATTAGGGCAACCAGCTGCCCCTGTAGGAAAGATTAAAGTGACCAGTATATGCATATTATCACACTGCCTAAAATGTCATAGAATGAGGCTTGGTTTGTTTTTTAAATTTTTTCTATTTCTATTATTTTTCTATCGAATTATTTTTCTATTTTTATTTGCTGGGTCACAGACAACAGCAAATTCCATACCTTTGGAGTTATACCAGCTCATCTGCCATAGCAGTAGAAATATCAAAGCTCTCAGTCTACCACCTTGTGCTCCAGAGATGTGGCCCAAGCACATCTTTGGATGTGAACCAGGGCAACCCAAGGCAGAGCTGGATTTCTGGGAGTTTCTCCCTGTAAGCCCTGGACATGCTTACCTATAGACCAGACTGCTTCCAGAGCCACTGCCGGTCAGAAGAGCCTGGGGTGTGTTCAGCTGCTAGAATAACACAAGTCTGAGGTCTTGTGTCGTCGGTCCAACATTCTCTAAGAGGGAGAAATTTAATCAAGATCCTGTTAGCAGTTTTCTCTCTTGTTGCCTTTCAAGATTATGGCTTTTCCTTTTTTCATTTTTTAGTTCCCAAAACCAAGCTTGTTAAATCAAATCTTGACCCAATTCCTGGCAAGTAACAAGGTTATTGCTATTTGGCCTTACACCCACGGGTTGTCCCCCAGTACCGTGAGGGTAAGGGGACTCTGTAAGGTCCCTGGGAGGGGAAAGGAATGTCAATTAGTGGTCCCCCCAGCTGGGTATAAGCAAACTTTCCTGTCTATGGGCCGCAGAGACCACCATCTAGTCCCCCCACCAAAACTTTACATGATTTTAATTCTCCTGATGAAGATGAGAGGACAACAGCCAACAGAGAGGGCAGAGGATGGGATGGGACTCCCTTGCTCAGAGACCTCACCTCTAGGTCTTTACCTCCTATTGAGAATAAGTCAGTTCTATAATAAGAACTCTGTGTCCACAGCAACCCCAAACAGAATCCTAGCGCTCTTGTGATTCTTGTAGAGTGGGGAATAGAACGAGCTTGGCCCAAGACTGCAGACACTTAAAAACATACTGCTCTTTGAGAATGGCAATCATTAAAAAGTCAGGAAACAACAGGTGCTGGAGAGGATGTGGAGAAATAGGAACACTTTTACACTGTTGGTGGGACTGTAAACTAGTTCAACCATGGTGGATGTCAGTGTGGCGATTCCTCAGAGATCTAGAACTAGAAATACCATTTGACCCAGCCATCCCATTACTGGGTATATACCCAAAGGACTATAAATCATGCTGCTATACAGACACATGCACACGTATGTTTACTGCGGCACTATTCACAATAGCAAAGACTTGGAACCAACCCAAATGTCCAACAATGATAGACTGGATAAAGAAAATGTGGCACATATACACCATGGAATACTATGCAGCCATAAAAAATGATGAGTTCATGTCCTTTGTAGGGACATGGATGAAATTGGAAATCATTCTCAGTAAACTATCGCAAGAACAAAAAACCAAACACTGCATATTCTCACTCATAGGTGGGAACTGAACAATGAGAACACATGGACCCAGGAAGGGGAACATCACACTCTGGGGACTGTTGTGGAGTGGGGGGAGGGGGGAGGGATAGCATTGGGAGATATACCTAATGCTAGATGAGGAGTTAGTGGGTGCAGCGCACCAGCATGTCGCATGTATACATATGTAACTAACCTGCACATTGTGCACATGTACCCTAAAACTTAAAGTATAATAAAAAAAATACTGTTCTGCCATACATACAGATACTCATTAAAGATGAGGGAGAAGGGCATGGGGTGGGGGAGAATGTACCAAAACCAAAGACCACAGGATAATAACCTCAGAGCAGAGACTATCTCTCCAGTTATTTTTTCTTTTGTATGTAATGGAGAGGATTCTTATTATTTACTCTGATGAAGAAGTTTACATCAAGTGTTCAGCTTCCTTTGTGGGTTACAGAGAATAACCAGAGGGCTCAGATGTGCTCTCTGAATAACTATGTTTGGTTAGTGTTTTCTAGACAATATTAAATTACACTAAAATAGACAAGGTTGATAGGACTTGGGGGGATAACTCATTGACTCAAGCTATCATTTTATAGGATTGTGAGAAAACAAATAGATGTACATTTAAAATACACTCATATTCTCGCTAGAAGAGAGGATTTTGAATATTCTTACATCAAAGACATGGTAAATGTTTAAGGCAATGGATATGCTAATTACCATGATTTGATCATTATGCAATGTAAAATGTACTGAAACATCACATTGTACCTCATAAATATGTCCAATTTATTATGTGTGAATTAAAATTTTGAGTATAAGAAAAAATAAACTTCAATTATAAGAAAACAAGCCAACTTTTAAAAAATGGGCAAAATATGTGAACAGATACTTCACTAATAGAGATTTGCAACTGGAAAATAAGCAAATGAAAAACTGGTCATCATCACTAGCTATTAGAGAAATGCAGATTAAAACTACAATAAGAAGCAATGCTGCCCTTCCAGACGCATTGTTTTGACCATTTCCAACTTGCCCCGGCCCTTCCCGGGGTATCGCTGGGGACCCTACGCTGACGTCCCCCCTCCACCCGCGCCCCAAGGGCCGACTGGGCAAATTGGGAGACCCGCCCCACGGGGCGACCCAACTTTTCGGAACAGACCCCCACCGCCCACCCCCGCAGACCCCCGGACCCCCGCTCCCGGCGGAGATTCAGGGAACCCCGCACCCCAAGCCCTTCTAAATCGTGCAGTGTGAGTGTGACGGCCAAGAGCGGATGCAGCCCGGGATCGCCCGCACCTTCCCGTGGGCGGAAGCGCAGGAGCCGGCTGGGGAGGTGGCGCCCTAGAGGAGCGGCTAGAAAGCTGACACGGGGAACTGAGGTCAGCCTGGGGAGGGGACAAGACAACGAGAGCCGGGCGCCTCGGGGGCGGCGCGGGAGCCTCCACAGGACCGGGCGGGCGCCCCGGCTGGCGCGGGCGGGGGGCGCGCCCCCTTTACCTGCGGCTCCGGCTCCTCGGCCATTTCCTCATGCGGCGGCGGCCAGGACTGAGCTGACACCACTCAGGCCGGCCGGGTTTGAATGAGGAGGAGCGGGCGCGGAGAGGAGGGGGCGGGGAGGGCGGAGGGAGGGAGGGAGGCGTCGCGGAGTTTTTCTCGACCTTTTGTGCGGACACCTCCCGGATTCCGCGCCCGCACCCGTGTCCCCCCAAAAGACACGGGGAGCCGCGGGCGAGGGGTGCAGCCATCCGCCGAGGCGCCTAGTGCCTTCGCGTCTCCAAGACCCCCGCCCCAACAAAAAAGGAGCGTCCCTCACCCCTACCCCCGCCCGGAGGATTTAGGGCCTGGGCTCACCTCGGGCGCGGAGCTAAGTGTAGGCGCCAGGGGTCCCTAGAGCCTCCGGGGCGCAGCGAGTCCGGCGCTGGGTGACCGTTGGGTCAGAAAGTGTTGAGGTAGCAGCTGTTGCGCCCTCCCTTGGCCCCGCCGCTCGGAGACGCCCCGCCCCCTGCCTTGAACGGCCGCGCCGGCCCCGCCCCCTGCCTTGAACGGCCGCGCCGGCCCCGCCCCCTGCCTTGAACGGCCGCCCGGCCCCGCCCCAGCGCCCACGTGACTAGCATAGGCGCGCCCCCGCTCCGCCCGCCCCCGCAGACTCCGCCTCCGGGACGCGAGCGAGCGGCGAGCGCGCGCACTACCAGTTCTTGCTCGGCGACTCCTGCGCACGCGCGCGCCGTGCCACCCTCCCCGCACCCCATGCCCCGCACCCCTCCTCCCGCCATCCGGCTTAACCTGGCGGGCGCGCGCCGCGGCAGTAGCCGTGACAGGTACCCAGCGGGGGGGTGGGGTTGGCCCGCGAGGGTTTGCGCAGGCACAGACCCGGGTCCTGTCCCCGCCGCCCCCTCCTCTGCAAGGTGTGCCTGGGCGAGAGGAGGGGCCCGCGGCCCGAACCCCTGGGTCACCCCCGAATTACAAACAAAAACCTTAAAGCCATTGCTCGCGGGTTAGAAGACAGCTGTGCGTGCTCAGGAAAAGAAGCCACGCACAAGAGACCGCACGCGGCGTGGATACAGTGACACGAAACACCCAAAATCTCTTTTGAAAGGGAAACCAGGCACAGTGGCTCATGCTTATAATCCCAGCACTTTCGGGGGCCAAGGCGCTCACCTAAACCCGAGAGTTCAAGACCAGCCTGGGCAATACGGCGAAACCCTGTCTCTAAGAAAAATATAAAAATTAGCTAGGCATAGGGCTGGGCACGGTGGCTCACGCCTGTAATCCCAGCACTTTGGAGGCCGAGGCGGGCGGATCACGAGGTCAGGAGTTCCAGACCATCCTGGCTAACACGGTGCAACCTTGTCTCTACTAAAAATACAAAAAAAAATTAGCCGAGCGTGGTGGCAGGTGCCTGTAGTCCTAGCTACTTGGGAGGTTGAGGCAGGAGAATGGCATGAATCAGGGAGCGGAGGCTGCAGTGAGTCGAGATTGCGCCACTGCACTCCAGCCTGGGGGACAGAGTGAGACTCCGTCTCAAAAAAAAAAAAAATTAGCTGGGCATGGTGGCTGGCACCCATGGTCCCAGCTACTCAGGAGGCTGAGGTGGAAGGATCTCTTGGTCCCGAGGAGGTCAAGGCTGCAGTGAGCCCAGATGGCATCACTGCACTCCAGCCTGGGCCACAGACCTTGTCTCAAAAAAAAAATAGAAAGTGGGGAAGAAAATGTAATACAAATTAATATACCAACAGCAATTAGTGAGTACTTTTTCCATGGAGCTGGGAGAGAGAATAAATGTTTGTAAAATTAAAATGTTCTACGCTAGAAATCAACTTTCCTTCTATGCTTTCTTTACTTCACCCCTTATAGCTACTTAGTAAATCTCACAAATCCTATCCTTCTAATCTCTTTGAAATGTATGTACCCTTTCCTTTCTATTCTCACCACCCATGTTTCTTTGTTTCCTTCTGGCCTGTGTAATAATCTCATAATCGCACCTCCTGTACCTGCCTTCTTTCTAGTCCAGAATACGTTTTCCTAAATTCCACCAATAACCATCCTGCTACTGCTTTGTGCGAAATTCTCCAAAAAAAATTTTACTTTTCCAAAATAAGTCAGGCTCCCTCTCTTAGGATACAAAACCACACCATGGTCCCAGCCAATCTTTCAGCCTGATTCACTCAGTATATATTTATTGACCTCTCCTTTCTCCCAAGCACTTGGCTAGATAGTAATTAAAGAGTGTGGCGCAAAACAAATTGGATTCCCCCCCCTCATGGAGCTTGTATTTTAACAGGAAGCACAGACATTAAATAAATTAAAACACACAAAAAAAGACAAGCATATAATTACAGTATGTATCCTAGAGAAATATCACTCATGCAGAAAGCATACACAAGGATGCAGCACTGTTTCCAATAGCGAAAAGCTAGAAACAACCTACATGTTCTCCAAAAGAAAATTGCCACATAAACTATACCATATCCAAATTATCCAAATTTTAGAATATAGACAACAGGTTGGGCGCGGTGGCTCACACCTGTAATCCCAGCACTTTGGGAAGCCGAGGCAGGTGGATCACGAGGTCAGGAGTTCAAGACCAGCCTAGCCAACATGGTGAAACCCCGTCTCCTCTAAAAATACAACAAAATCAGCTGGGCGCTGTGGCAGGCGCCTGTAATCCCAGCTACTGAGGAGACTGAGGCAGGAGAATCGCTTGAACCCTGGAGGCAGAGGTTGCAGTGAGCCAAGATCGTGCCACTGCACTCTAGCCTGGGTGACAGAGCAAGATTCCATCTCAGAAAAAAAAAAAAAATAGAATATAGACAACAGGCCAGGTGCAGTGGCTCATGCCTGTAATCTCAGTACTTTGGGAGGCAGAGGTGGTCTGATCACCTGAGGTCAGGCGTTTGAGACCAGCCTGGCCAACATGGCGAAACCCCGTCTCTACTAAAAATACAAAAATTAGCCGCGCGTAGTGGCGTGCACCTGTAATCCCAGCTACTTGGGAGGCTGAGGAAGGAGAATCACTTGAACCCAGCAGGCAGAGGTTGCAGTGAGCCGAGATCATGCCACTGGGCAACAGAGCGAGACTCCCTCTCAAAAAAAAAATACACACTGTGAATAAAATGTTTACTAGTTCCATATCCTGCTTTTGGATAAACATTTGATACACCATTCTATACTTACTCCTCTCTTTGCTCTATTCTGAATGCCTGCACCCCTCCCCGCCACCCAATCCCCCAACGTATATGCCATATATATAAGCATCAACCTGTAACCACCCTAATCGGCCCCAAGGTCACTCAAAATGCCACCTCCTTCAGTTACTCTCTCCTTTGTTCAATGCCTCCTTTATAACACTGTCTGCATTATGCCTAGCCCTGGGTACGTTATTTCTCTTACCACCTGAATAGTGGGGAGGTTCTTCCAAGGGAAGACCAGTTTCCTCCATGCTGTGGAACGGTCAACACACAGTAGGTGCTTCAATATTTAGCTGTTCCAATATGTAGCTGTTCTGTGCTCCTTGGGTTTTTGTTTGTTTGAGACAATGTCTCACTCTGTCGCCCAGGCTGGAGTGCAGTGGCGTGATCTCAGCTCACTGCAACCTCTGGGGTTCAAGTGATTCTCCTGCCTGAGCCTCCTGAGTAGCTGGGATTACAGGCGTGCACCAGCACACCTGGCTGATATTTGAATTTTTAGTAGAGATGGGGTTTCACCATTTTGGTCTCCAACTCCTGACCTCAAGTGATCTGCCCGCCTCCCAAAGTGCTGAGATTGATTACAGGTGTGAGCCACTGCTCCTGGCCTCCCTGGATTCTTTTTTTTTTTTTTTTGAGACAGTGTTTCACTCTTGTTGCCCAGGCTGGAGTGCAATGGCGCAATCTTGGCTCACTGCGACGTCTGCCTCCCCGGTTCAAGCGATTCTCCTGCCTCAGCCTCCCTAGTAGCTAGGATTACAGGCACCTGCCACCACACCCAGCTGAATTTTTGTATTTTTAGTAGAGATGGGGTTTCACTATGTTGGCCAGGCTGGGCTCAAACTCAGGTGATGCACCCGCCTCAGCCTCCCAAAGTGCTAGGATTACTGGCATGACACACCTCACCCGGCTCCTGGATTCTTTAATACACTCGTTTTTTTCCTCTTTCATGTGACATGTACTTAATAAGCACCCACTATGTACACCAGGCATTGTTCTATGTGCTGAAGATGCCGCAGGGAACCAAATAGATCAAAATGCCTATCCTCATGGAGTTAACATTTGATATTATAGTGTGTTAGATATTATAATAAGTACTATGGAGAGAAATACAAGGGGCAAAGGGGCTACAGAGTGGAGGGGTGGTGAGGGAAATGTTAAATAGATTGGCCCTGAAAGGCTTCATCATAGACACATCTAAATAAAGATCTGAAGGGGGTGACAGTGGCAGCCACATGGAGTTCTAGGGGAAGAGCATTCCAGGTTCAGGGACAGGCAAGCGAAGTCCTTGAAGCAAAGTGCACCCAGTGTTTCAAAGAACAGCAAGGAGGCCAGCATGGCATTGTGGCTGGCGTGGAGACAAGCCAGGAAATTAGGATAGGGATGGTGCATCTCGATTGCACGGATCTTTCTGGCCATGGTAAAGATTTTGAATTTCATTCTGAATGGTCCTGAGAGCTCTGAATAATCTGAGCAAAATGGCCGGGCTCGGTTAGTAAGTGGTGTATTCAATGGGTTCACACAATCAAGAGCACTCCTAAAATAGTAACACAGGGTCTCTCTCCTTTGCTGAAATCACTCAGATATTTAAATGTATCTCTATTTCAGGTTACTTCTACAACCATAACAGTAATAATAATAATAGTAAGAAGAGGGCTGAGCACAGTGGCTGGCTCATGCTTGTAATCCAAGCACCTTGGGAGGCCAAGGCCAGCAGATTGCTTGAGTCCAAGAGTTCGAGACCAGCCTGGACAACATGGCAAAACCCTGCCTCTACAAAATACAAAAATAATTACAAAATTAGCCAGGAGTGGTGGCAGGCACCTGTAATCCCAGCTACTCAAGAGTCTGAGGCAGGGGATCACTTGAACCCAGGAGGCGGAGGTTACAGTGAGCCAAGATCATGCCATTGCACTCTAGCCTGGGCAAAAAGAGTGAAACTGTCTTAAATAAAATGAAATGAAATGAAATGAAATGAAATGAAATAAAATAAAATAAAAATTTGGCGGGCTTGGTGGCACGCGCCTTTAATCCCAGCTACTCAGGAGGCTGAGATGGGAAGATAATTTGAGCCCAAGGGGTCGAGGCTGCAGTGAGCAGTGTTCGTGCCACTGCACTCCAGCCTGGCTGACAGTCTCAAAAAATAAAATAAATAAAATAAGAAGAACAGGGAGGAGAAGAGGAGGGATAAGAAGGGGAAAAACAGGCCAGGCTCGGTGGGAAGCCAGCTCTTTGGGAGGCAGAGGCAGGAGGATCACATGAGGTCAGGAATTCCAGACTAGCCTGGCCAACATGGTGAAACCCTGTCTCTACTAAAAGTACAAAAATTAGCCGGGCATGGTGGTACGTGTCTGTAATCCCAGCTACTTGGGAGACTGAGGCAGGAGAATCGCTTGAACCCCGGAGGCAGAAGTTGCAGTAAGCAGAGATGGAGCCACTGCACTTCAGCCTGGGCAACAGAGACTCTGCCTCAAAATAATAATAATAATAAAAGGGGAAAAACAAAATGATTTACTGCGCCCCCACTATGTACCACTCTCAGCTCCAAAGCTGATTTATATTATGGTGTTACTTAGTTCTCCTGATAACCTTCATGCTTAAATCCATTTGCAGATGAGGAAACTGGGGCCTGATGTTAACTTTCTGACTTAATTCTCTTACTTGAAGATCTACAACTAGAAGAAAGTGGGATTCTAGCCCAGATCCAATGCCAAAAGCCATGCTGACTCATACCATTCTTTTCTGTCTTAAGTGGTTGACCTTGGCCTTAGGAAAACAGAATAATAACAATCACTGATTGGGCATTGACTCTGGGGCAAGCACGCCATCCTCCATTTTGAGATCCCCCGGCAGAGTTGGAATCCAAGTCTCCCAGAATACAAAGTGGCACCTAGGAGCGGTGACCCCCACAGCAGGTCAGGGCTGAGCTCTTGAAAATGGCTCTCTGGGTTCAAATCAAAACTCGATTCCCCAGCTGTGCCACCTTGGGGCTTCCTTTGAACTCTCTTTGACTCCATTTTCCCCATTTTACAGATGGGGATAACAGAACTCCCTAACGGCCGGGCGCAGTGGCTCCCGTTTGTAATCCCAGCACTTTGGGAGGCTGAGGCAGGAGGATCGCTTGAGCACAGGAGTTCTAGGCCAGTCTGGGCAACAAAGTGAGACCCTGTCTTTGCAAAAAGCCTAAAAATTAGCTAGGCATGGTGGTTGTGTGCCTGTGGTCTCCAGCTACGTCAGAGGCTGAGGACAGGAGAATTACCTGAGCTCAGGAGTGCAAGGCTGCAGTGCAGGCCAACCTGGGTGACATAGTGAGACCCTAAGATAGACAGATAGATAGATAGATAGATACATACATACATACATAGATAAAAATTGAGATGCACTGTCACTTGAGAATTTCAAATTATGTGATAAGTATCTAAGGCAGTCAAAGAAAGGCTTTGGAGATGACCAGAAACTACCTTATGTAATTAAGTTATTAAGTCCCTAAACCATTTATATTTAAATATAGAAAATATATTTAATAACTTGATACAGGAAAAAGGAGCTTGTCAAAAAATCTCAAAAGAATAAAGTCTATTGGATTTAAACCATTTCCTTATAGAACCTGATTGCTGTATTACAGATATGAACTCTATATGCACTCAAATCCTTTCATCAATAAAAAGCAATAAGACTCTTATTGAGTAACAATAAGAGGCAATAAGGTTCTTATTGACTGTAACATTATTTAGGATAGTTCTTTCCAATAGAAATATCAGGATCAAGGGGTTACATAAAAAAAAAAATTTTTTAAGTCAGTACTATACCATCATCTCTGCAAGGTAACTGCTCAGAAACAGAGCCTGAGGAATCTTTTCTGATCACAGATCTTTTGGTTTTCCCTTGCCCAGTTCGACTTCTTTGCCGCACCATAAATCCACCAATACCTATCCAAAAAAGAAATTGGGTAAACTGATAAATAATTTCTCCCTACGTTTCCACAGTACACAGGATAAAAATGCTTTATCTTGAATAGTAAGTCATTTTCCAAAATTAAATCTGTGCTAGTCTAAATAAATAACCCGAGTTTTAGGTAAAATAGAAGTTAAAAGCAACCAAAAAAAAAAAAAAAAGGCAAAGCCACTGTTATCACTTATCAAACAGAATACAAAAAGACCTGTGTGCACTTCCTCTTCTAAACAGTATCAGTGTAAATATCAAACACTAAATTACGCTGGCTTATCTATTTGACAAATATTAGTGTCTCATACATCACATAACAGTCATGCACTGCATAATGATGTTGGTAAACAAAGGGCTGCATGTTAAGGCAGTGGTCCCATAAGATTATAATGGAGCTGAAAAATTCCCACCACATACAGACATCACCATAGTTATAACACCGTAGCACAATGACTTTATTTTTTAAAATGAATTTAGCGTACCATACAGCCTAAGTGTGTAGTAAGCTATACCATCTAGGTTTGTGGAAGTGCACTCTATGATGTTCACACAAGGATGAAAATGCCTAATGATGTATTTCTCTGAACCTAAGTGATGGATGACTGTGTCTGTATATTAACCGGCTAACTGGTACATTAGCTGGAGGACAGAAGACACGAACTACCTAGATGACACAAATATTCTTTGACTGATATGATTTCAGGGGGACGGTGTCTGGTACTCCAACGTATGAGGGCATTTATACATGGGACACATAGAGCCCTGTGGTTAAGAGCATGGAATCTGGAGTCAGACTATGTAATTCTGCTTACTCACTAAATACTTCTCAATGCCTCAATTCTTTCACTGGTTAAAAATGGGGGTAAGGCAAAGCAGCTTCTCATACATATGTTAAAAGGACAAATAACATAAGTGAAGTGCTTAGAATAGAGGTCTGGTACACAGTCAACACTATAAGCTTTTGTGAAATGATATCGCTGTCTAGCAATATACTCTGTGACCTAATGGGTCCCTCAATTAGAGGGTTGACTTCCATGTGAGGCAGAGGAAACGAAAACAGTAAATGCAAGTTCCTGAAAGAAATCTGCAATGTCTAAAAAAGTACACTTATAAGCCTCATGATTAGGAAGAAATGAAATCATTTTCATAAAACGATTTAGAAGCAACTCATCTTAGGTCCTTATTATAGATATGACCTATTTAAAAGACAGGTTATCTTTTAAGGTCTCATGGAATAAGAACGAAGTAAGAAAGTTCTTCCTTACATATCCAAAGGGATTTAGATCACTCTTACCAATAAAATATAAGCAATAAGAAGCATAAAGATTGTACGAATCCAATTTAAAACCTCATTGGTAAACAAGATATTAATAAACTGGCTAAGGAAAGCCTACTCAACACGTGTGAAAAGCGGAAAATAATTTTTCTTAAATAAATACATAAAAGTCTACAACTTCCGTATTGTGACAATTTTAATAATTTTTTCCAATAAGGCAAATAAAACTGACAAGCAAGACCGCTTTTCTCTCCACTCCTGAGGCAGATAAGAAATGAGTGTTTAATCAGTCATGGTTTTTAACTAGACTATAAATTCTAGGAGCCATAATAACTCTGTCTTATTCCCCTTCACACTGTATACTTACTGGCACTCCTGCATAAACACTGAAGTAAGTTTTTTCAAAAAAAGATATTAGAAAGTGAATACTGAAAATTAAAAGCGTTACAGAAGTACACATCCAGAGGAACTATATAAATGGCCTTCAAAGTCCAAGTATGAAGAAAAGCCAATCTAGTAAAGCATTTAATAAAATGGTTAACATTTGGGATAAGGCATTCAATAATGGTTCATTGTGAAGTATTCACATATTCAAAATAAAGAACTCTGGAGCTAAAAAGTCGTATTCAAATAGTTTAGTTCTTTAATTTATGTGCACATATTTTTGTTTAGACAGTTCTTAATCCTGAATATTTAATTTTAATTGAAGTCTTCAGTATTGCATTTTTCTTTAATTAACCAAGTGTTGATGATATTGAAATGTCTACCTCAGGCACTATACCTGGTCTGTATGGTTTCCTTTTTCTCTTTTTGACACCATCTGTTCCTTCCACTCCCTTAGTTTCATCATCCACAGCTTCCCGCTCAGGACTAGATTCTGATTTTCCATCACAATCCATAAGTTCTCCTTCTGGAAAAAAGTAAATATATACACAAAACTGGAAAAACCTATCAAATATATAATCCCTACATAATGGGGAATAAAAAGTAGGGTTGTTGCTGAGCCATTTTAATTGTACATCCCTGTTGGTAGGGAAAGTATGAAAGGAGATAGAAGCAGCCCCAAATGGCTGTAGAAATTGTGCTGCTTAGTGCAGTGTTCCCATGAAATAAAACATAATCAGAGAAGGGGAACACAGAACTCAGAGTTCTGTTAAGTGCAATCCATTTGCACTTAACAAATTCACTTGCTTTTAATTATGTCTTCAGGTCCAGGTCTCTAGACTAGAACTCTCTTCTGAGCTTCAACCACAGCTATAATTGAATATTACCTAGTTACTGAAAACTGTATATCCAAAATGAACTATTAATTTAAAATAAACTTTCTCCTTTTTCCCATGTTACCTATCATCATTAAAAGGCATGGAAATGTAACCTGGAGAAGACAGAGGCCTGGAAGACCACCTTAATCATTCCTAATCTCTTTCCTCCTACAACCAAGACTCCTCAATACCTCTGAAATGCATTTTATCACTCTCTACTACCATCTTAGTCCAACCTCAGATGACTCACTATTAATACAATATGCTCCTATCTAGTTCCCCACCTCAAAGCTTACCTCTCTCCAATCAATTCTTTAAATTACTGCATAAATGATCTTTCTATAAATATGTATCAATTTTCTGCTTAAAATCCTTTCATGTCTTCCCAAATGCCCTCAAAATAAACTTCAAATTGCAAGGCCCATTACAACAGTCTCTTGTAAACTTTCCAGCTTCATCTCACTCCCTCCAGTGAACTATACTCAGTTCTTTGAATGTATCAAGCTCTTTCTTCCACTATCTTCCCCAATTTCTGCCTTCTACCTAACTTATCTTTCAGGATTTATTCTAAACTTCACTGTATTAAAGAATTCCTGATATTTAGATAAGATTATGTCAAACAGTTTTATGCTTGCATGTATGAACGTCATGCTTCATTTTTATTGGTTCTTTAAAATCTGTGTCCCTGCTAGATTATATTCTCCATGAGAACAGGTACACAGATTTTCTTAGTAACAGATGTATTGTTAGTAGGATACCTAATACATGTTCAATAAATACTTCACTGAATGAGGTAAATGGAATGCTTAGAGAATGCTATTTTAGAGAATGCTATTTTAACACTGTGGTAATCAAACTTTTCCAAGTTATATATGCTTTACATTGTATTACAGGAAAAAGACATGTTTATCAAATACATTTTAAAATCAAGTTGGTAACTCCTTCAATATTCTCAGTATTAGAGATAACGTATTTCTGTAATGGCATGAACAGGGTATTTGTCTTTTCTTTTTTATTATATTTAGTCTATATTTGAGGCCAATTCCATAACAATCTGATAATGGCTATGGACTTATGACTAAACCGTGAAAAGAAAAGTTTATAGACCAGGCACGGTGGCTCATGCCCATAATCCCAGCACTTTGAGAGGTCAAAGCAGGTGGATCACTTGAGGTCAGAAGTTCCGTACCAGCTTGACCAACATAGTGAGTCTCTACTAAAAATACAAAATTATCTGGGCATGGTGGTACACGCCTAAAATCCCAGCTATTCAGGAGGCTGAGGCAGGAGAATTGCTTGAACCCGGGAGGCGGAGGTTTCAGTGAACCGAGATCGTGCCATTGCACTCCAGCCTGAGCAACAAGAGTGAAATTTCATCTCTCAAAAAAAAAAAAAAAAAAAGCCGGGCGCGGTGGCTCATGCCTGTAATCCCAGCACTTTGGGAGGCCAAGGTGGGCGGATCACGAGGTCAGATCGAGACCATCCTGGCTAACGGGGTGAAACCCCGTCTCTACCAAAAATACAAAAAATTAGCCAGGTGAGGTGGCTGGTGCCTGTAGTCCCAGCCACGTGGGAGGCTGAGGCAGGAGCATGGCGTGAACCCGGGAGGCAGAGCTTACAGTGAGCCGAGTTGGCACCATTGCACTCCAGCCTGGGTGACAGCGAGACTCTGTCTCAAAAAAAAAAAAAAAAAAAAGAAAGAAAGAAAAGAAAAGAAAAGAAAAGAAAAAAGAAAATTACTGAAAAAAACAAACACCAAAGATGACAATACCAATTGTTTACCTTCAAATAAACCCACCTAAAAGTTAATGACAGGGAATTTTGGGTTAAGGTGGCAGACTAAATTCATACATTAAAATTACATTCTCCTGAAACCCTACTAAAAACACACTGAAATAATCTATTTTTAAAAGATAAAATCAAGCTGTGGCATGGTGGCATGCCTGTAATCCCAGCTATTTGGGCGGCTGAGGTGGGAGAAGAGAATTGCTTGAGCCCAGAAGGTTGAGGCTACAGTGAGTTATGATCACACTACTGCATTCCAGCCTGGACAACAGAGAAAGACCCAATCTCAAAAAAAAAAAAAAAAAAAAAAGACAATAGGAAAGGAGAAAAACAACTTAACAAAGGCAAATTCTCAGTTGAGAGCAGAAAGAACTGAAAAAAAGAATCCAGTTTATAACAATCCTCAGAAGGCTGAGAAACTAGGAAAACTGGCCACCTTTGGAAATAAGTGGGAGAAAACTGAAGCAACAAGAGATTTAATTATCTGCAGAAGTTATACTCCCTACACCTGCTTCCTAGGTTTACACACTGAGAAGCTGCTACTCTCATTTGTGGGATGCAGGATTCCTGGGTGACCTTAAACGGAACAATGGGATGAAGATCGAAAATAGGACCAAGAAAATATGGGCATACTAAGTGTGGACAACCCCATTCTGCTCCCGCTGCCAGACCCCACATTTCCCCACTGAATTCTCAGAAAGCTAGCAGCCAGATCTCTAGCCTCCAAGTATGAGGTTTGAAAAGACTGTTGTGGGGAGCCTGATCAGTTCAAGAAGAACATCTAAAGATACTGAAACCAGAGGGTTCACCAAATGGTCAGCACAAATCACCCCACTAAACTTACAAATCGACAAGCACCACCACATACTCAAAGCTTTCTAATCAACTACTTAATTCCTTTTTAAAAAATAAAAATACTATCTATCCAGTCTCCATCTTTAGTTCTTCACTTTTAATCATGCATGTACCATAAAGATTATCTGACAATGGTCTATAACAAGCTTGTCCAACCTGCAGCCAAGATGCTTTAAATGCAGCCCAACACAAATTCATAAACTTTCATAAAACATTATGAGACTTTTTATGAGGTTTTTTTTTTTTAAAAAAAGCTCATCAGCTATCATTAGTGTATTTTACGTGTGGCCCAAGACAACGCTTCTTCCAATGTGGGCCATGGAAGCCAGAAGATCTGCAACACCCTTGATCTGTAACATAAAAGACAGAGACCTGAGAACATAAAAGACAATTTGGAATTAACAGACTAAGTAGGAAGTAAAGAAAATCTTCAAAAAGATTAAAATCCTCTGAGGGATAATATAAGATACCCTTGAGGCAAGAATAGGATGCTACAAAAGAAACATTCAAAGGGAGGAAAGAAAGCTCTTGAAATAACTGAAATAAAAACAAAACTCAGTAGAGGAAGATAAAATAAGGACATGATTGGAAAGAAGCAGAGAAAAACTGAGTATGTTTCACATCTGAAAAGCAGAATTCTGGAAAAAGAGAGGGAATTGTTATCAATAATATAGTTCAAGAACATTTCCTACCACTGAAGGATATAAGACAGCAGACTGAAAGAGACCACTCAGTGCCTAACAAAACAGATTTTAAATGTCAAAAATAGACAAAAACAGACGTTATCCTCATGAAATTTTAGAACACTGAGGACAAAGAATTTCCTAAAATCTTAAGAGCTTCCAAGAAAACACAGGTCACATAGAAAAAACCGAGTTCTTCATATACTAGAAACTAAAAGACGGTGGATCAATTGACTAAAAATGATAAATGAAAATGTATTTCCAACCTGGAAAAGATGAGTCAGGTAGGAAGGTAAAATAAAGACATTTTCAGAAGTATATAAGGCTCAAAACTTACCTTCCACACATTCTCTGTCAGGGAGCTACGGAAGATACGTTCCACCCAAATTGAGGGAAGAAATAAAGGGAAATTCATGAAATTGCAGAAAACACATGTAACACAGGAGAAAACAGAAGATGATCTCCAGGATGATAAAGAGGAAATCCCCAAATTAATCATATGCAATGGTTTGTGGCCAAGGATAGCACTGGATCTAGTACAAAGACCACCTTTCACCTGAAACAATGCACACAAGGACAGTAAAAACCAAGAGAGCACTTTTATTGATGAGGTTCATAGTGACACCAGTAAGCATACATGTTGAGACAAATGGCATAAAGTAGCACATACAGTGCCCTAACACAAGTGGTATCACTGTAGCTAAAGTCTCTTCTAACCAACATCTTCACAAGGGCCTTCTGATTCCCACAGGCTGAAATAAAGAAAAAGACCGTTATCGGCCAGGCACGGAGGCTCATGCCTGTAATCCCAGCACTTTGGGAGGCTGAGGTGGGTGGATCACGAGGTCAGGAGATAGAGACCATCCTGGCTAACACGGTGAAAACCCGTCTCTACTAAAAATACAAAAAATTAGCCAGGCGTGGTGGCGGGTGCCTGTAGTCCCAGCTACTCCAGAGGCTGAGGCAAGAGAATGGCATGAACTTGGGAGGCAGAGCTTGCAGTGAGCCGAGATTGTGCCACTACACTCCAGCCTGGGCGACAAAGCAAGACTCCGTCAAAAGAAACGAAGAAAAGAGAAGAGAAGAGACGAGAAGAGGACAGAAAGAAAGACAGAAAGAAAAGAAAAGAAAAGAGAAAAAGACTGTTATCACCCAAATATGAGAAATTCTCCCATATATACATACTTGTATCTAGATGACTAATCTCTGGAAAGTTATAAGAAAACACTGGTTCTTTCCAAGGAAGGGATGGCCAAAAGGTAGGCTAACTTAACATTGTTCACTCTTTTTAAGACTTTTGTATTTCTTGTATCATGCACAGGTATTGCCTATTCAAAAACAAACCTACCACAGGGAAAGACTGAAAGCTTTTCTTCAATATCTGCTACAAGACAAGGATGCCTACTCTAAACACTTATATTCAACATAGTCCTAGCCAGAGCAATCACATAAGAAAAGGAAATAAAAGGCATCAGCAGAAAAAAGGGGGTAAAATTATCCCTGTGTGCAGATGACATGATCTTGTATGTAGAAACCCCTAAAAATTCCACAGTTACTAGAATAAATGAATTCAGTCAAGTAGCAGGATACAAAATCAATATACAAAAATCAGATGTATTTCTTTATACAAATAATGATCTGAAAAAAATCAAGAAAACATTTCCACTTAAAATAACATCAAAAAAATAAAACACTGAGGAACAAATTTAATGAAGGAAGTGAAAGCTTTATATACTAAACACTATAAAATACAGACAAAGTAAACTGAAGACACACAGCCGGGCATGGTGGCTCACGCCTGTAATCCCAGCACTTTGGGAGGCCAAGGCGGGTAGATCACCTAAAGTCAGGAGTCCAAGACCAGCCTGGCCAACATGGAGAAACCCTGTCTCTACTAAAAATACAAAAATTGGCCAGGCGGGCGTGGTGGCAGGCACCTGTAATCCCAGCTACTTGGGGGGCTGAGGCAGCAGAATTGCTTGAACCCAGGAGGAGGCGGAGGTTGCAGTGAGCTGAGATCACACCACTGCACTTCTGCCTGGGCAACAGAGTGTGACTCTGTCTCAAAAAACAGAAAAAAACTAAAGACACAAATAAATATAACGATATCCCCAAGTTTGTGGATTGGAAGAATATTGTTAAAATGTCCATACTATCCAAAGTGATCTACAGATTCAATGCAATCCCTATCAAATTTCCAAAGGCATTTTTCATAAAAACAGAAAACACAATTCTAAAATTTGTATTAAATCATAAAAGATGCTGAATAGCCAAAAGAATCTTGAGAAAGAAAAACAAAGTAGGAGGTATCACACTACCTGATTTCAACTTATATTACAAAGTGATAGTTATCAAAACAGTATGGTACTGGCATAAAAACAGACACATGGATCAATGGAACTGAATACAGAGCCCAAAAATAAACCCAAGCATATATTATGAGCTAATTTTTGACAAGTCCAACAAGATACAATAGGGAAAAGATGGTGTCTTCAATAAGTAGTGGTAAGAAAACTAGATATCTATATGCAAAAGAATGAAACTGGACCTGATGCCTATCTTACACATCATACATAAAAAGCAACTCAAAATAGATTAAATACCTAACACCTGAAACCATAAACCTCCTTGAAGGAAATTTAGGAGAAAAATTTCTTAATATCCTCCTTGACAATGATTTTTTGGATATCCCATCAAAAGCTCAGGTAGCAAAAGCAAAAATAAGCAAGTGGGACTACATCAAGCAAATAAGCTTCTGCATAGCAGTAAAAAAAAAAAAAAAACAAAACAGGGGTAAAAAGGTAGCACAGGGATTAGGGGAAAATATTGGCAAACCACACATCTGATAAGGGGTTAAAATCCAAAACATATAAAGAACTCACACAACTCAGTAGCAAAAAAAAAAAAAAAAAAAAAAAAAAAAAACCCAAATAACTGGATTTTAAAATAGGCAAGGACCTGAATAGCCATTTTTCCAAAGTCACACTAATGGTCAAATGGTATATGAAAAGATGCTCAACATCATAATCATGAGGAAAATGAAAATTAAAACCACAATAGATATCATCTCATGTCTCTTAGAATGACTGTTATCAAAAAGGCAAAGACATAAGTGTTGGTGAGGATGTGTAGAAAATGAAACCTTTGTACATGGTTGATAGGAATGTAAATTAGTATAGCCATTATTGAAAACAGTATAGAGTTTCCTTAAAAAAAATACAACTACCATAAGATCCAACAATGCCTCTGTTGGGCATATATTCAAAGGTAATAAAATCAGCATCTGAGAGAGACATCTGCACTCCCACGTTCATGGCGGCATTACTTCCAATAGCCAAGATATGGAAACAAACTAAGTGTCCTGATGGACAATTTACTTACCCATTCAAGGACAGATGAATGGATAAAGAAATTGTGACGTTTGTATATACATATATTAAGTCCTCCCTTAATGTCATCAATAGGTTCTTGGGAACTGAGACGTTAAGCTAAATGAACATACAGCAGGTCCTCAAGTAACACTGTTTCCTTCAATCTAATTTTGGCATAATGCAAAATGAAAAAAAAAATCAGTTTTGTCATACTTTTTTTCCCCTCTTAACCACAGTTTCTAAGAACTTACTGATGACAATGAGGACTTTATACAATGGAATAGTTAGCTTTAAGAAAGGAGATACTGCCATTTGTGACAACATGGATGAACCGGGAGGAAAGTATACTAAATAAAGTAAGCCAGACACAGAAAAATACCGTATGATCTCATTTAATAAGCAGAATGGGAGGCAGCGGGGTGAGAAGCTGAACGTATAGAGAGTAGAATGGTGGTTTTCAAGGGTCTGGAGGTAGGGGATGGGTGGGATGGGCAGAAGTAGGTCGGAGGGTACAAATCTGCAGTTAGGTAAGATGAATAATTCTAGAGATCAAATTAATACACAGCATGAGAACCATAGTTAATAATATTGTGTACAGAAAATTCGCTGAAAGAGATTTTAGGTGTACACACACAGAAACTATGGAAGGTGAAGGATACAGACATTTGTTTGACCATAGTAATCATTTCACTATGTATACAAAGCATATTGTATGCCTCAGATATGTATAATAAAAAAATGAAAAAAAAAAACAAAAAACTGTATCCTACCTTCCAAAAACAGTTTCAAATGCATTATGTCTTTGGATTTAGCAAGGAATTCACGTTTGCAGGCCCACTTACATACAACATTATAAATATACCAGGTGATACATTGTACTATTCACAGCAAAAGATTGAAAGAAAGCCGGGCACGGTGGCTCACGCCTGTAATCCCAGCACTTTGGGAGGCCGAAGCAGGCAGATCACGAGGTCAGGAGATCGAGACCATCCTGACTAACATGGTGAAACCCCGTCTCTACTAAAAGTACAAAAAAATTAGGCGGGCATGGTGGCGGGCGCCTGTAGTCCCAGCTACTCAGGAGGCTGAGGCAGGAGAATGGCGTGAACCCAGGAGGTGGAGCTTGCAGTGAGCGAAGATCGTGCCACTGCACTCCAGCCTGGGTGACAGAGCAAGACTCTGTCTCAAAAAAAAAAAAAAAAAAAAAAAGATTGAAAGACACCCAAAGGTCTATCAACAGGGGAAAGAACAGGTAAATTAAATTGCTTATATTTCCATACAAAGGAATATTTGCAGCCATAAAAAAATGAAGGACAGCAAAAAGTAGTAAGACAAAAGGAATAAAATATATATATACACACACACAAATATATATATATACACACACATTTCCTTGTACATGCATAAAACACATCTGGAAGGTTACACGAGAAACCTCTGAGGTTTCTGGAGATGTAAACTGGGGGCATGAAGGCATGGGAAAGGGAGAGAGTTCACTGTTTACCTTTTTATTATTTTCCAATTTTAAATCATTTGAATGTATAACTTGTCTAAAAATCAAATTTTAAAAGTTGAGGGAATTAACATTACAGAAAGTAACAAACCTCAAGGAAGCAGCCACCTTCACCAGATGGACAGTCTACCTCACTCTTCCCACGCTCCAGTAGTTACTGAATGCCACTCCCCTCCCTCCATTCAGTCTGCCCCACCTGCTGGCCTTCTAGAGCCTCAGTGCAGTCCTATTCCCACACCTCCAAACACATCCATACACTGTGATGGTCGATCTGGGACCACCAGTTGAGAGGAAATGTGTTGTGTTTCCACTCTTGAGACAAACAGAGTGTTATTTTATTGAGGTTTGGGATTTTTTTCTTGCATTAACAGGGTTTCTAGATCCCAGTAGGTGAATGAGAAAGAAGTATGCTTTTATTGCATAAGGAATTTGTTTCTGATACACCAAAGTGATGATGTATGACTTTTCTTAAATAAGTGGTTATTAGAAGAGTTAAAAATCAATAGAAACAAAAAGTCATAGGTATTGTTCCAATACTCCAGGAACATCACAATTTGGATTCTGTAGATGTGTGTAATATAATGTGTAATATTACATTCTGACAACCTCAAGTTGAAAACTGCACAGCCGAAGATCACTTATAGTCAGTAACACTTTTCAAACTTTAATTTTAAATTCATCAAGTCTCTCCCTAATATATCATACTTTTTAATAAAGGAAACTGTCAGATACGCTATAATACAGAGGAAAACGTTTATATACTCTTTCATTATAATTTTTCCACAACTTCCAAAATGAAGAAAAAGACATGGAAACATTAAGTTCAGAGAATAATTGTGGCAGACAATTCCCTCCTCCTGAAAGTTCAATTACCCCAACACAGGCATAATTTCTTACTAACTCAAAAGGAACTGAATTCACATATAAAGACAAACGTGGGATTCTGTTGAGTTCTGTTGGACAGAGAACACAATTGCTCAAGCACTGGTTGGGCACTTGTATTCTAACAGCTCACGGTTACTGAGCACTCCATGTCTGGGAAGAGCCAGTGCTGGGTGCCTGGCATGCATCCTTGCACCTCATCAGCACAACTATCCTATGGGCTCATCCTGGTTAACCTATTTTATAAATGAGAACACTAGCATCAGAGAAGTTAAAAAATTTGCCTAAAAACATCCAGAGTAGGTTTCATCGTTGCCCACTACTTTATAATGCTTTCCCAAGGGTACTGAGACGTTATCAAAACATGTTAGTGAAACAGTCTAAAACATCACAAATTTTAGGTTAATAAAAAATACCCAGAAAAGGGCAGCGTTATTAGAAATCTCAGCATAACGTAATAATAAGAACTTATGATGATTGTATTCTTTTCGTATTTTTTCTCCCATACAGGCATATGAAATACCATAAAACTTATTTTAGGGGTGTGTGTGTACATGTAGTTTCAGGATAATATAGTAATCTAAAACATTTTTAATATGGCAAAGTGTGGCAATACTAAATTTTTAAAAAGGATTTTTATTTAGCAAACAGAAAGCAAAAATGTTGTCCAAGTAACATGCATTTATTTTATCCCTAGGAATGTACCTTTCCTTCTGCAAAGGATGTGAGATCCTGGCATGTAAATGAACATGAGGGACTAGTCATGAAAATACTGTATATTCAATTCCTTAAATTCTAAAATTGTCATAGCATTTAACATCCAACACACTAAACAATCTTTTTTCATATTCAATAAAAATAAGGACAAATTCAGTAAACTCAGATGGGCTATTTTATCACGTAAATTTTAAAAAAGCAAGGGCAATTTTTCAACTGATTTTCTTTTACCCTGATACGAGTCAATGAGAAAATATGAAATTGAAACATATCACCATTTCTCAGTGTTTACAAGTGGTAAGTCACAAGGAAAACCTTCCAAGGTCTTCTGTGTTGTTTTAAAAAGGTATTATAATCACATAATTTGGGAAACAATGTGTACTATTATCAAGAAACCTTTCATATTTTGTGAAATGGAGCACTTCCCAAATTTAAGAGACTATGGAAACCTTTTTCAGACATTTTTTAACATCCTCAGAAATGGAAATTCTTGTTAATGCTGATCTGATCAATTCCTCCAAGTATATGGACTACTTCTTTGCAAACTCCAAGCCCCCAAATCAAATTACCTGTTCAACTGTATCTGAAAATCAGTTACATACAAGCATCAGAAAGTGTTTCTCCCAGCAACATAGACCCAAAACACACTAAAAAACAAAAATTATCAAGAACATACAAAAGACATATCTTTTCATGTATTTATTTATTTTTTGAGATGGAGTCTCACTCTGTCACCAGGCTGGAGTGCAGTGGCTCGATCTTGGCTCACTGCAACCTCTGCCTCCTGGGTTCAAGCAATCCTCTGCCTCTGCCTCCCAAATAGCTGGGATTACAGGTGCCTGCCACCACGCCCAGCTAATTTTTGTATTTTTAGTAAAGACAAGGTTTCACCATGTTGGCCAGGATGGTCTTGATCTCCTGACCTCAGGTGATCCACCCACCTTGGCCTCCCAAAGTGCTGGGATTACAGGCATGAGCCACCGAGCCCGGCCACAAAAGACATACCTTTTCAAAGCCACAATTACCTCTCACCTGGACCATTGTTTCTCACTGATCTACCTGTCATAACTCTTGCACCTAATCATCTACTTATATCATAGGAGAGTGTTCCTCTTAAAATATAAATAAGATCATGGTGTTCTTCTTTTCAGGAACATTCAATGGCCTCCTATTCCATTGCTATTAAGCACAAACTACTGACACATCACCTTATGGTTGTGTGAGATATACTGAGCCGTCCTTCTTGTCCTCACATCTCTAATCTTCTCACCTTCTGACTGTCCCCTCTGCTCACTCTGTTGGTCTCCACAACACTCTTCAAACATGCTCAGCACACTCTCACCCAGAGCCTTTACACTGGCTTCCTCACTGTCTGGGATGCTCTTCTCTCAGGTAATCAAGTGGCTCACTCACTCACCTCTTTAAAATCTGTGCTCAAATACTGCTTTCTGTTCATATGGACCCTAAACACCTGTCTGTACTTCCAATTCCTTTTTTTTTTTTTTTTTTGGAGACGGAGTCTTGCTCTGTTACCCACGCTGGAGTGCAGTGGTGCAATCTCGGCTCACTGTAACCTCCGCCTCCCAGGTTCAAGCAATTCTCCTGCCTTGGCCTCCCAAGTAGCTGTGATTACAGGTGCATGCCACTGAGCCTGGCTAATTTTTGTATTTTTAGCAGAGAACGGGTTTCACCATGTTGGCCAGTCTGGTCTCGAACTCCTGACCTCAAGTGATCTACCTACCTTGGCCTCCCAAAGTGCTGAGATTACAGGCATAAGCCACTGTGCCTGGCCAGGCAATTCCTCTTTATCAAACTTAATTTTTACCATGGGACTTGCCAAACACATTATAATTAACTGATTTTTTTTAAGAGTTGAGTTACCTAACATTAAAATATAAACTCTATGCAGAGAATTCTACCTGTTTTGTACACTGATATGATTTCCAACATCTGACATACAGTAGGTATTCAATAAATTCTATTGTCTCAAAGCCGGCTGCAGTGGCACATGCCTATAGTACCTGCTACTTGAGAGGCTGAGGCAGGAGGATCACTTGAGCCCAGGAGTTGGAAACCAGCCTGGGCAATGTAACAAGACACTGCCCCTTAAAAAAAAAAAAAAAAAAAAAACTATGAAATAAAATGTAATGGAACAGAAATAATTATCGCTTCAATTCTGAATCAGTTGAAAATAAATAACCACCCCAAAAATGAGGAAACCTACAGTAATCCTCTTTAATTCATATTGGATTTTAGGTTACTATTAAAATATTTTGCTATCTCAAGAATTCAGCAGGCTGAGCAGAGCAGATGGCTTGAGCCCAGGAGTTCAAGATCAGTCTTGGCAAAATGGCAAAACCCCATCTCTACAAAAAAATACAAAAATTAGCCAGGCGTGGTGGCCCGCATCCATGGTCCCAGCTACTCAGGAGGCTGAGGTAGGAGGGTCGCATGAACCCAGTAGGCAGAGGTTGTAGTAAGCCAAGATCATGCCACTGCACTCTAACCTGGGCAACAGAGCAAGACCCTGTCTCCCAACCAAAAAAAAAAAAAAAAAAAAGAATTCAGCTAGAAAAACCTTATATTTACTTTGATTAAGAAAATGTTTATAAACCAATACTTTATGATGCACACTGGTGAATATGAAGTTATACCTGAAGTAATATTAAATGACAGCTTTTCCATTTCTAGAATGTATGCATCAACTACCTTCACTTAAACATGGTATTATCCAAGCTCACAGTATCTGAGAAGGTTTGTGTCGTTATCTAGCAAACTAAAGTCAAGCCCTCTGTATTTCCCCACCTGTGATCTTCAAAGATATGGTGCTCCTTGAGATTTCTGTAAGGTAGGTCTGTTCTAAAACGTGTGAAAGGAAGAGAACCTGAAAAGGCAAGGTCTAAGAAGATCACTCATTTGGAGATGGCAAGGGTCACATCGGGGTTATCTAAGTCAGTGTGATTTACCCTTTGGTAAATCATACACATATTTCAAAAGTTACTTTATATGCTGTAATTCTTGCACACATATTTCATGGAAAATAAATTAGTATTACCTCGACTATCATCCATATCACCATCCCTTGAATGTTCTGATTAGATGTCTGGAGGGGTCTGAAGGATGGCCACGCTCTTCTGATTTATAATCTTCAATTTCAGTTTTGGTTTTGACAGTTTTCTTCTTGGAACTGCAACTGTGAGGCTCTGTAACTGAGTCATCCCTGATTCAGTCAAACACACACCATCCTGGGTATAAGTCTTGGGTGGGTCTAAAATTACAAAATCCCAAGAATACAAATTTAAACTTTCATTTTAAATTTGACTGATTACTGTTCCAAAATACCCATGTCAAGGGAATGTGACTGTAGTTCTAGAAAGCAATTACGTATCTATGAAATGCATGAATAATTAACTTCAAGAAACCCAATAAAAACTAGGAAAAATAGGTCAAACTTCCTTGGATTATAGGCAGAAATGTTACATGTTTCTAAAAAAATGGTCTTCCTGGGCCGGGTGCGGGGGCTCATGCCTGTAATCCCAGCACTCTGGGAGGCCGAGGCGGCAGGCAGATCACGAGGTCAGGAGATTGAGACCATCCTGGCTAACACAGTGAAACCCTGTCTCTTCTAAAAATACAAAAAATTAGCCGGGCGTGGTGGCGGGCACCTGTAATCCAAGCTATGCGGGAGGCTGAGGCAGGAGAATCGCTTGAACCCGGGAGGCGGAGGTTGCAGTGAGCCGAGGTCCTGCCACTGCACTCCAGCCTGGGTGACAGGGCGAGACTCCGTCTCAAAAAAGTCTTCCTGGCATTTCTATTTTCATGTCCCAATAAAAAGAGTTAGAAGCACTGCAAAGAAATGCAATGCTCAGCTAATCCACTATGAGCTTTTTTCCTGGAAAAGATCAAAAGGCAGGGATCTATTTACACAAGAAAAGAGAGAATACTCCAGAAGCTCATCTGGAAAAATCAGAGTATCAACATAATTACTAATAGGGAGAAGTAATAAATAAGTACAAATCCTGCAGATTTAATTTTAAATGTACAAAACTGTTGTTCCTTAGAACAATTCCTGTACTATCCAAATGTTTTTGTATCAGGTGCTATTAAATACAAGTATTCAAAAGAATGACTGTTTAATAAGAATATCATATTAATCACCATACTAGGCTTATTAATTATTTTAAAAAATTAAGAGATTGAATTAATTCTAAAAGAAATCTGCTTGCTAACTAGGCCGTATTTTCTGCTAACTGATAATTAAGCACAGTAATATATCAATGAAACCAAAGTAAGTATGGCATTAATGGTTATTCTAAGAGCTGTTATTTTTGTTGCCAACTTGCTGAAATTTGTAGGAATACTGCCCCAGTAAAGCTGGATGACATTTTATATATCATTGTGGAAATGATTACCAACATTATGGAATTTGGATAGAACACCCATATGATTGAAGCAGATTTTACAAGTGGTAAGCCAATTATGTAAAAATTAAGCAAAGTAAATTAATTAAATTAAGTAAAGCATTTCAAATTTTACCTAGCTCTTTTACTTTTGTGACAATTTGTGCTACAAGTGAAGATCCACAGCAGTCTGAGGAAGGCACTGAAATGAAAAAAAAAAATCCAGGTAATTCTTTTCAGAAAAGGTAAAGTGTATTTACATACTTATGTATGATTAAATTTTCTGTTTCTATACTCATTTTATTAAAATAAATGTTTGAACACTAAAGTTAAAAGCACTTTTTAAAGCAACAACAAAACAAGAAGTGATGAAGGAAATACTCAAGTCATGGAGGAAAACCTGGCTAAGAAAGAATCAACACATTGGATTTTGACATATTGTCAATAACTACAAGATCATGTTCCTTGGAAGCAAAATTATAGTTTACATCTAAAGTATGTGCTTTTTATTGTTTCATGTAAATTGTTTTATAACAAGTTGTGATAAGTCATGTATAACCAACAATAATATTTTTCATAAAATACTTGTCAAAGTAAGTTTCACAAAGATAAAATAGAGTAGAGCTAAGCTAATTCATTGGTTATGGACAGTAAGGTGCAAATGAGTGGTACAGAAATGCAGACTCAGTTTAAATTATTCTCTTACCATTAGACGCAGGCATATAGGGTCTGCACATGTTACAATCAAAACCAATGTCTGCTACATTTTCCACTTCTTCCTCAGTATTTAAGTTCTGACGAACTGCATGCATCCATCTAAAAAGACCATATTTGTACATTTTTTAAAAAAAATGGAATATACTGAGAACTGCTACCTTTTAAACCTGTAACACTGAGTCTTCAAACTTAAAAGCCCTAAGCCTCACATGCTCCTCCTACCTTGCCCTTTTCTCCTAACTATCCCTATTAACAGAAAAACTTTCATAGAACTAAGGAGGAAATAAAAAGGAATGAGAACAACTATTAGAGAGGAAGCAAAGCACATTACATAAGGAAGCTAATTATTTTATAATCATATATTAAATATTTCAAAGACAGCAAGGAAGCTAGTTAGGGCAAACACAAAGGTATTCAGAAAACTGCAAATGGCAGTGCTAGCATATATGGGCTCCAGGCAATGCATCTAACTTGAAGTAGACATATCTCATGGAAAGCGATGTTGAATGGTAATTGGGAAATAAAGTAAAAAGTTGTCTTGCAATGGAACAGATAATTAGTAGCCAGAGTCCCAAGAATACTGTACTACTGATAAAATAATACTATCAATATATGTTCACTGCTTAACTTCTGAAGAGTACAACAATATACCAATGAAAGCAAGGAAACATTCTTGATTTTGAAATTCCACATAATTATGTAGGGAGGGCAGAAGGTGCTATCTAATACCTAGATATCTAGTATCTAGAGCTTTAAGAGAAAGTGGTTTAAGGAGAACAGAAAGTGTTAGATATTTTTTATAATCTATTAAAAGATTCAGAAACCCTTCATAAGAAACAGCATAGATGAAGGCAATAATTCTCCATCTAATTTCAAGGGATTCCTAAACCCTCAAAAAGGCCTAAATTAAAAATCTTTAGTCTTGGGTGGACACAGTGGCTCACGCCTATAATCATAAAACTTTCGGAGGCTGAGGTGGGCAGATCACAACGTCAAAAGATGGAGACCATCCTGGCCAACATGGTGAAACCGTCTCTACTAAAAATACAAAAATTAGCTGGGCGTGGTGACATGCACCTGTAGTCCCAGCTACTCCGGAGGCTGAGGCAGGAGAATCGCTTGAACCCAGGAGGCGGAGGTGGAGTTTGCAGTGAGCCAAGATAGCGCCCCTGCACTCCAGCCTGGCGACAGAGCAAGACTCTGTCTCTAAATTTAAAAACAAAACAAAACAAAACTTTAGTCTGGAGTTGAGAATTCAAAACAGGAAATCAATTCTGTAAGTTTCTAGGTGACTAAAAATCTACAAGGCAAAAAGCTCTGTACCTAAAACTTGTGATTAAGGAAAAGCTATTTTCCATTTTTTTTTTTTTGCTACATTTCAAAGAGAAAAGCTTTAAAAAGATGAAAAAATAGCACAATACCTATCACATTGTCTACATTGCAGAATAAGATCTTCTTCTCTATAGTTTCAATAGCAGACTGGACAGGAAGATAAGCTTGCACAAGGAGCGCACTGTGTGTAATTGTTCTGCCATTCACATCTTAGACCTGCAGATGTTGCTCCACAGTGTCTGCACCAAACACACCTGAAATCCAAATCCCCCCGAAAAGTCTCAATTTTATTTTCTTAGTTATTCAGTTACTGTAATTCAGGAAGCTACATACGAACATAATGGGGCTAATGATTTAATGTGTATGTGAAAATTTTTCTGATTAGTGGTATCTATCATAGAATATGTGTATTATTCAATTAAATAGGTATGGCTAATTTTTAAAAACTAAAGTGGTATGAGAAAGCTCTGAACTTGAAAGACTAACAAGGCAAACAAACCCTAGAGAACCATTTGCACTTCCAGCCTCCTTTGGGAACTGTCTGCAATGGAGGGTCTAGGCACTAGGTGTGATAACTTATGTCACAATCATCACACAGCAGGAGTCTTCCTGGGTCAGTTGCCTTCCCACAGGCCTCACTCACAGTGCACTCAAGACACCTCCAACCTTTGCTAAGAACTACTTTAGTGATCTGTAAAAGAAACAACCAATCCATGTGATTTATGCATTAACCTAACATAATCAAATATACTATATAAATTAATATGGTGCTTATGTACCTAGAAGCAGAAAGGGGCAATCAACTAACATTTATTAAGCACCTACGGAGGCCCAATAATGGGTTGGGCATGTTCATACACGCTTTTAGGAGCCTACTGAGCAGAATAATAGAAAATGGCACATATTTTAATGCCTTTTTAAAGTCCACATAATTACCTTATGCTGTACATTTAATGTCCACTATATTTATAGATATAGTGACCAGATTTTAAAGAAATCAAGTAAGCTTCACTATTATTGATACATAATTTGAAAATACATCAACAAAATCTCCATCTACATTTCCATGCTTAGAATCAATAGAAAAAATACCAAAAAAATTAACGTAAAGCATGAGTTCTTAGGGACATTTTACGATCTTAGAGGATTTCTATTTAGACTATGAAGCTAGGAATTCTGAAGTTCACATTCACTCCTCTGTTTATTCTCCCCTCTCTCAAGGGTATAAGTTAGCAGAATATTTGGGAATCTCCAAATCCCTAACAAACTCCTGAAGGAAACCACACCATGTAATATTAAGATTGCGGAACTTCTTTAACATCTCAAAAGACTAGGATCGTCAGACAGAACCAATCAAGTGCCCACATTATAATGAAACAGCAAGTAATGAGGGTACAGAATAAAAATTCAGATCATGAGGTACATGAAAGCCTAAAAGCTACCAGAGAAGAAAATAAAAGAGTTAAATTCAAAGGAACACCCATCAGAATGGCACAAAACTTCCCAACTCCAGATGCTAGAAGAGTATAAGTTTCCAATTCTACAGGAAAATACTTTTCAAAGTACAATTCTCAACCTAGCTACACAAGCAACTATGTGTGAAGACAGAATACGTTGTAGACACAGGAAGACTCAAAATTCAGCTCCTTCATTCTCCTTCTAATAAAGTTACTTAGAGATATGCGGAACAGAATGAGGATGTATTACAAAGAAAAGGAAGACTTAGGATCTATAAATCAACAGATCCAACAAAGAACATCAGGCCAGGGAAGTTTAAGGATGAGAACAACACACCCAGAAGCCACTGGCACATATCAGAGCAGGAGAAGGGAATGTCTAGAAGGAGGGTAGGACTTCTCCCAGAAAAAAACAGTACTTTAAAAAATAATCTTATATGATAGTTCTATAGTAGGCAAAAACAAAGAACGAATGGAGAGTCACTATTACTTTCTTGTTATTAAAAACTCCATGAAAGACAAAAGAAACTCATAGTATACTGTTTAGATCTGCAGTGAACATTTACTGAGTCATAACCAACACCTTATTAATTGAACTAAACATAGTAATACAACTATATTGGGAGAAGGAAGGAGGTGTATTTTAAGACCTAAATCAGAATTTATTTATTCATAGCAGAAAGTCAACAAAATCTAGCATTGATAAAGCAGCAAACCAGTTGATTATTTAGAGCTGTAACATTAACCACAAGAAAAAAGACCTGAAAAGATTAAAAGTGATTGCCTCAGATGTGGAGGTAGAGTAAGACAAGAGTTGGTTGTTCATTACAAGGCCTTTTCTTTTTTTGAGATGGAGTCTTGCTCTGTTGCCTGGGCTGGAGTTCAGTGGTGTGATCTCAGCTCACTGCAACCTCCGGCTCCCACGTTCAAATAATTCTCATGGCTCAGCCTCCTGAGTAGCTAGGACTAGAGGAATGAGCCTCCACACTCGGCTAATTTTTGTATTTTTAGTAGAGATGGGGTTTTACTGTGTTGGCCAGGCTGGCTTGAACTCCTGCCCTCAAGTGATCCACCCACCTCGGCCTCCCAAAGTGCTGGGATGACAGGTGTGAGGCACCACACCCGGCCCATTACAAGGCTTTTAATGTCATTTGATTTTTAAACATGTATATTTATTATTTTGATTAGCTTATTGATTTTTAAGAATTTGTCTTAGATTACCAAGTTAGTATATTATTTGCCCAAATGAAGGAAATGGCCTGGGGTAAGATCAGGGTGGCTTAGAGCAGTAGCCAGCAAACATTTCCAATAAAGGGCCAGAGAGTAAACACAAAGTTTTGAGGGCCATATGATCTGTTGCAACTCTATAAAAACTCTGCCAGTGTAATGCAAAAACCGCTACAAATATATGTAAACAAAAGAACATGGCCATATTTCAATAAAAGTTTATTTGCAAACACAGGAAATGGGCCAGATTTAGTCTATGGGCCAGTCTGCCTGACCCTGGCTTAAACAATGACCTGAAGACAAAGTGGCAGACAGATCTGTGGTGTTTAGTGGCAGAAGTTTTAAAATATTTATCTTCATTCCTATTAAGTTTTCTTCACAGATACCTGTGGTCCCTTTTACAACCAAACTCTCAAGTTTCTCCGCTTATATTCACTCTTCAAAACACTACAGTCTGGTCTCTACACCCACATCCACTCATAACTGCTTAAGCCAGGCTTGTCAAGACCTTCTTATTCTCAAATCTAATGGAAACATTAGTGTTTGTGTTTCTTGACTTCTAGTACTTCAACACTTCAACAATTTCTCCCTCTTTGAAATTTCCTTTTAACTTAGGTACTGGGGTTGTACTATCATTTTTTTTCTTCTGTTGAACCAGTTTAGCCTTAGTTTTAAAAGTTTTTTCAAATAAGATGTCATTCAGGATTCCATCCATGGTACCATGTCCAAAGTTGTTACAGATATGTTTTATAATCTAATACGGATACATGCTTCAACGATAATGGAGTAGATGGGACCAGCCTGTTCTCCCATAGGATAGTAGAAAATTGGACAAAGTGTATGAAACAACTGTTTTCAGATATTGGACAACACATAGTAAAGGAGACAGTGGTCTCTGAGAGGAAGGAAACACTCAGGGAGTCCTATGATATTCTGCCTAGAAACATTTTCCAGAACGCTGCCCAGGGAGGGAGAACCTCAGCAGAGTACAATCAATGGCCTCGCTGAGGTTAGGGAAGGTGAGGCAGTGGAATTTGCAGGACACAGTACTCAAAATGAAGAAGCAATAAGGACTAAGAGCTCCAGAAATCTACAAAGGATCCCCTGAAGTCTTTGGTGGAACACCAAGCCGTACTTCTAGAAGCCCAAAGACCCACAACCAGGGAAAAGTACATCTACTGGGAATTTGTAAGCTTCACAATTACCAGAGCTTGCAAAAGTCTCAAAGACAAGTGAAGCACAACCAGTCAGAGTACAAAGACACTGGTGAACAGGGGGTAGAATTCAGTAGTGATCCCAGAAAGGCCAAGTCTTAAGTATAGGGTTAAACTAATGCTAGGACTGCAGCTACCAAAATGTGGACTAGGGAACCCCAGTGGGTCTGTAAAGTTAAAACAAGTTTAAATAATACTAAGATTTAATTTGCCTTTTTTCACTTTAATTTATTCACAATTATGCAGTGGTGTTTATAGAAGCTACATGTTGTATCATAATATTACACTGACATTGTACAGGTTGTGCTTCTGTAGTCTTGTGTTACAAAATGTTCCTAGTTTTAATTTCTAAAATGCTGATTAGTCCATAGTTAAAATCCTCATGAACAAAAACTATGGCATCCCCAGTAATTTTAAAGAGTGTTAAGGTTCTAAAACCATAAAGTTTGAAAATATCCACCTTAGAGTGAAGGCTTTCTAGACTTGCCCCAGCAAGCTTAAAAAGAAGCTTCAAAGGTATCAAACTTATCCACAAACAATTGCCTCCTGCAATAAAAATGAAAGCTGAGCCAATTCACATATCCCTAGTATATTTCTAGATACTGCTGTATTTCTCAATGAGACTGCAGTATTCTATACTGTCCAAAACAGTGTTGCGTAAAAGGAACCACACATAATTTTTAAAAACAGGAATAACTAGGTGTCTGATAGTGCACTAATTGTCCAATCTTAACTTATGTAAGTCGTACTCATCTGTAAAATGGGAATTCGGTAATTGTTGGATGGGTTAAAAGAAATATATTACTATCTTGAAAGGGATCTTGTTCAATTTCCTTAGGTCCAAAACATTAAGTATTCTAAAAAACAAAATCTAATGATAGCAGCTACTTTTATACAGAATATAAAGCACAAAGAAGAAAAGAAACATATTTTATGCATATATAACTCCATTTTTAATTGGCCTTATATACTCTGTGTTTTTCAGTCACATACCATGAGCAACTAATTTTTAAAAACTACATAAATTAACCGTACTAGTCTTCTATTTTGGATAGTATTAATTACAATCTTTCATTTTGATTCCTAAATTCACAAAAACCTGTATTACCCTATAAAATAAATACTAGTGTAGTTATCAACAAAGAATTCTGAAGGAGATAATGTTGATTTGCTTACTATACTGACATTTTACTGACAATGATATAACACAGTGATGTCTGAAGGGCAGGGAGAATGGTATAAAAATCACTCATGATTCACAACCTATTATTGAAACTGAGGTTAGTATTTATATTACAAGGTATGGCAATACTAGAAAAGATTTCCCTGTGGAGTATACAGTTTAAGACCTCTGCTGTACAGCTATACCTCCATGCTTGCTTCCAGTGGCCATGACACTTTATTCAAATATGTAAGTTTTATTAAGACTGAGTTCTTAAAAAGAAAAAACCAAGAACCTTAGATACAACTAGTGAAGTATTGAGACCTGTCCATATTTAAAACCAAGCACACGATACCACTTAAAAGGTTCCCCAGAAAGCCTCTATCCTGAAATGCTTGAAAGTGAGCAGTGCTGACTCTCGATTATTACCAATTGCATTAAATATGACACTTGTTTTGTTTCTTTTGGCTGTAAGGAGAAAATGTCATTTTGTGTATGAGTGAGCACAGAGGAGAGAGAATGTGGGAAAGAACAGAATGGGCTAATAATTTTTTACTAAATACTCCAGTTCTCAGCTTTATAAATCAACAGACAAAATGAATCAGCTAAACCTAAAATCTTTGTGAATAGTATAAATTGTCTTTTAAATTAAATGCATATATTTTTATGTTTTACTTTTTCAAGACAAAAGCAGGGTATTAGTACAATATAAGATTTATAGAGAAGCAAATTTCTTGAGATAGGAAACCCTTAAAAGCAGTATTTAAAGTACTTAAATACTGTCACATATGTTTAATAATCATAATACTTAATTGTGAGAACTGGGAGCTCATGTTACTACTAAAACCAAATAAAAATTCAATACATATTTGTTAACTCAATTTAAGGATGTTTACCTTAATACTGACACAGTATGGATGGTAACACTGACCACACTGAGAACAGGCAAGTAATCTTCCTTCTGCTCCTTGGCCAAAACTGCCACAAACTACAGACATATCCTGAAGTTAAGAAAACAGAACATATTTTAAATGGAGACTAAGCTAAAAACCTACAAATTTTACTTTAAAAATACCTTCTTAACTAATACAGCTCTATAGCTAAATATTGGATCACTTCTGTGTATATGAGATAAAGCAGAAATGTACAAGGAGGAATTCAATGAGGAAGACAGTAAATTGTCAAGTTCAAACCTGATTCAAAGTGAATTTGTCACTGCTGGAAAACAACACAACCGTAGTGTGCATAGAGTTTTCTTCACCATCCTTATTTGATGAAATATCTGCAGTAGACACCTATAAAAAGCAAAATACACAAAATACAAAGTTATATTTTTCACTTGTTTTACACTTAACTGGAAAGCTTCAGAAAATTCATAATCAAAACATATATTTTTGCTAAGGTCTAGAATAACAATTCCAAATATTAATGCTAAGATACTACAGTAAAATGGAGTCATGACATTTTATTATTCAACTCATTCTCTCTTTAGAGGTAGAATTCCTTTAGACCAAGAAGTAATGAGAAAATATAATAAACCTGTCTTAGTAAGACTTGATTATGCAGAATTCTAATCAAGAAACTATAAATGATAATATTATAAGTATGTACACACACAAATCTATCACTATTTTAATGACACACACTTGGGATCTGCAATGTAGTTAGTCTGAACTGAGATGTCCTGCAAACATAAAATACAGCACGTAATTACATATTACATGTTGAAATGGTAACATTTTAGATATATCGGTCAAAATGGAAGGCATTAAAATTAATTTCGCCTGTTCACTATAACCTTTATTTTGTTTCGAGATGAGTTTCACTCTTGTTGCCCAGGCTGGAGTGTAATGGCGCGATCTCGGCTCGTTGCAACCTCTGCCTCCTGGTTCAAGCTGTTCTCCCTGCCTCAGCCTCCCAAGTAGCTGGGATTACAGTTGTCCACCACCATGCCCAGCTAATTTCTGTATTTTTAGTAGAGACGGGGTTTCACCATATTGGTCAGGCTGGTCTCTTAACTCCTGACCTCAAATGATCCACTGCACCCAGCTCACTGTAACTTTTTAATGTGGCTACTAGGAAGTTTTAAATTGCATATGTGGTTCTCATTATATTTCTATTGGCACCGCTTTAGAATATTATTTTTAATAACATCCAAATTTCAGTATCAGCCAAATGATTATCAACCAATATTGTCAGTCTGGACTTAGTTCTATGTGACTAAATCAACTAAGTACCCACTGGTTTGTTAATAATTTCTAGAGTGACTATGAAACAAAATAAAGCTCTGAACTAGAAGTTGTAGAAAGAAGACAAGAAGGGCACTGCCAAAATCATAAAATGCAATCCTGTTTCTTTAAAAAGCTTATAACCTAAGCCTGGAAAGACAGAGTTGAAACACAACAGGTTATGTTCAAGGTCAAAACATAAAACAACTGAATTACTTTTCTTGAGGAACAACTGAAAGAAGATTAACCAGCTGGGTGTGGTGGCTCATGCCTATAATCTTAGCACTGTGGGAGGCTAAAGTGGGTGGATTGCTTGAGCTCAGGAGTTGGAGACCAGCCTGGGCAACATGGTGAAATACTGTCTCTACCAAAAATACAAAAAACAGCCGAGCGTGGTGGCACATGCCTGTAGTCTCAGCTACTCAGGAGGCTGAGGCAGGAGAATCACTTGAACCCAGGAGGCAGAGGTTACAGTGAGCCAAGATTACACCACTGCACTCCAGCCTGGGTGACAGAGTGAGACCGTGTCTCCAAAAAAAAAAAAAAAAAAGAGGAAGGAAGGAAGGTTGGTTGGTTAACTAAATAGAAGGACTACATCTCAGTATTTTTCAATACAAATACATTTAAAAGCAGTTTTTTTTTGTTTTTTTGTTTGTTTGTTTTTGAGATGGAGTCTTGCTATGTCACCCAGGCTGGAGTGCAGTGGCACAATCTCAGCTCACTGAAAGCTCTGTCTCCCAGGTTCACGGCATTCTCCTGCCTCAGCCTCCCAAGTAGCTGGGACTACAGGTGCCTGCCACCATGCCCGGCTAATTTTTTGTATTTTTAGTAGAGATGGGGTTTCACCATGTTATCCAGGATGGTCTCGATCTCCAGACCTCATGATCCACCTACCTCAGCCTCCCAAAGTGCTGGGATTACAGGCATGAGCCACCGTGTCCAGCCTAAAAGCAGTTTTAATGGATAGTACTAATGCTTTATAAGAGCAATTTATAGTCATATGAACCCTAATGACTACAAGTGTTAATAATGCCAATATTCATCATTAGGGAGTAAGTAAAGCCATGACAAATCCAAACATTAGAAAATTATGCAACATTTTAAAAGTAGGGAGGTAGAAACTTGTATAGACTGCCATGAAAGAAATTACAAAAGACGTTGTTGAGTGAAATAATAAATTGCAGAACAGTATTTGAGGTATAGCACTATAATATAAAAACCTGCAAAGTCATTACATGTAGTCTATGGGCACATATAAGAGGTTGAATCATAAGAAATTGCTGCTTTTCATCAGTTCAGAAATAATATTGGCAATTTCATATGGATCAACCTAATATATAAATATACCAAACTGGTAACAGGGAAATAAGGAGGACTGAGGAGTTAGTAATGGTAAATTCTGATCTACCTATAGCGCTTTAATTTTTTTAATAGAGAACATGTATTGATGTGTTATATGCATAGCATTAACAAAATTAGCTTTCTAAGATTTTAGAGAATCATCCAAGATGATTCACAGAAGTAGAATCATCATCATCAGTAAGAAATTAAGTGACTACTAAAAGTAATCATTAATTCAGTCATACGACTAATGATGCATTGACAAGACTATTGAGATATATAATTAGGGAAATGGCTAAAATAGAGATAAAGTATCTATTTCTACCTCCCAACTACTAACAGAAAATTCAACACATTATACACACTGAGCAGCTCAAAGAAATTGTAAAGATCCATTATTATTTTTAAAAGGAAATTTAACCAGTGGATGCTTTCACTGAAAATGATAAACAATATATTCCCAGTATAAACCAGAAACAAAGTCTGCAGTAGAAAACTACAATGTCCCTAGATTCAAGTGGGGGTGGGGAGTCATATTTAAATAATAAGTGCAGAAAAACCAAAATATTTTAAAATAATTGTCCATGCAAGAAAGAAAACAGTATCATCTAGCTTGAAGACCCACTGTTTTTATTTTATAATTTATTTCATGACCTTTAGACTGCTAGAAAAATAAAACCTAACTTGAGGGCAAAGGTAATCTTTGAGAAAATATGTGCTATTGTTGCCTGCATAGATAATAGTGTGATTTATCCAGAAGGTGATAGAAATTTCATTTTCCTAGACCACAGATATAAGCCAAGGAGAATAGAAAGCTCTGACCTAAACTTCACAAGTGTCCCTTCCAAGCAGGGACACGTAAGAGTAAACAAAAAAAGAAGATCAAATTAAACTCAAAGTGAGAAGATAGGAAAAAATAAAGATGAGAATATAAATCAATAAAACAGAAAGAGGAAAGAAAACAGAGAAAAGTCCATGAAAACAAAGGCTGACTCAAGAAGATCAATAAGATTGATAAATCTCTAGCCAGACTGATCACGAAAAAAATAAGACAAGATACAAATTATTAGTATCAAGAATGAGGAAGGTGAAATCACTACAGATTCTACAGGTATTAAAATAATAAGAAACATCATGATCAACTCCATTCCTTTAATTTGTCAAGATAGACAAAATGAACAAACTTCTTGAAAGGTGCAAATTTATGCAAGGAGAGACAGATAACCTAAATAGGTACCTATTAAAGAAATACAATTTGTTGTTAAAAACTGTCCCACAGGCTGGGCACCGGTGGCTCATCCAGTAATCCCAGCACTTTGGGAGATGGATCACCTGAGGTCAGGAGTTCGAGAGCAGCCTGGCCAACATGGCGAAACCCATCTCTACCCAAAACACAAAAATTAGCTAGGCATGTTGGTGCATGCCAGTAATCCCAGCTACTCAGAAGGCTGAGGCAGGAGAATTGCTTGAACCTGGGAGGTGGAGTCTGTAGTGAGCAGAGATCACGCCACTGCACTCCAGCCTGGGCATGGTGGCTCACGCCTGTAATCCCAACACTTTGGGAGGTCAAGGCAGGTGGATCACCTGAGGTCAGGAGTTCGAGACCAGCCTGGCCAACATGGTGAACCAGGGGGCTGAGGCAGGGGAATCACTTGAACCTGGGAGGCAGTGGTTGCATGAGCTGAGATTGTGCCATTGCACTCCAGCCTAGGCAACAAGAGCGAAACTCCATCTCAAAAGAAAGAAAGAAAAAAAAAGAAAACACAACAAAAACCCCCCACAAAGAAAATTTCAGGCCAAGATGCTTTCACTAATAAATTCATGTATAATATAAGAAGATACATTTCCACTACTACACAACTTTTCCAGAAAACTGAAGATGAGAATATACTTTCTGATTCATTCTATGAAGCTGGAGTTATGCTGATACCAAAACCAGATGAAGACATTACAAGAATGTAAGACTACAGGCTGGGGCATGGTGACTCACGCCTGTAATCCCAGCATTTTGGGAAGCCAAGGTGGGAAAATTGCTTGAGCTCAGAAGTTCGAGACCAGCCTGGACAACATAGTGAGATGCTGTCTCTATTAAAAATTTTTAAAAAGTAGTTGGGTGTGTTGGCACACAGCTATGGTCCCAGCTACTTGGGAGACAGAGGTGGGAGGTCAAAGCTGGAGTTAGCTATGATCGCACCACTGCACTCCAGCCAGGAATTAGAAAGAGAACCTGTCTCAGAAAAAAAAAAAAAAAAAGAAGAAGAAAAAAAGTGCACAGGTCTACAACTGTGGTGCATCCACAGTTTTATTAATACTCAGCAAGAAAAGGGAGTACACTGTTAACAAGTACAACAGCATAGATGAATCTCCAAATAATTGTGCTGAAATAAATCAGTCCAAAAAGCATACAGTTCTGTATGATTCCACTTATATACAACTCTAGAAAATGCAAACTAATCTTGGGGACAAGAACGGATGGCAGGGGGAATGCAGAAAATTACAGAGGGACATGAAGAAATGTTGGGAGATGAATATATTCACTATCATGATTGTGGTGTCGTTTTCAAGGTTGTATATGTATATATCAAAGCTTATGGAATTGTACATGTCAAATATAGCTTATATCAACTATACCTCAATAAGCCTGGTTTGAAAATTTTTCTTTTTGAAAAAAGGACGAGAATCCAAGCTTCCTTATTCCTGGTTTAGTAGTAAACTTGAACAATTTCACCTGTCTCCTATACTTAAAATGACATTTCAGAATTTTAAAAACAGGATTTTAATAAATAGCAAAGTTATTACATAAAATATTTGCTAGTAGTTAGCAAATATATTTGTAATACACATATAAATAAAGCCTCATAACATGATAGTAAGCAAATATCAATCTTAAAATTTTTTAAATTAAAGAGCAACTATATTACATACTGACTTTTTAGAGAGGGTTGGCATAGAAAGATAAGGAGTCAAAGAGGAAGGTAAGAAAAGAGAAAGGATGAGAAAGTAAATATACAAGAAAACGTAACCAGAGGCTCAAAAAAAAAAAGCAAAGTAGGACAGTAAAATAAACATTTTGACCTATTTATATGACTCTTAAGTTCAAAATAACTTGCTATGAGATTTTCATCATTAACTGACATTTAGATTAGAGAAAATATACATGAAGCAAGCCTCACCCCAGGCAATACAACAGCTCCGATTCCACTTTTCAGCTTTGACCTGCCTCGGCCACCTCGCCCCGACAGTCCTGCACCTCGAGGTCTCCGCTTTCTTGGAAATCCAGACCCACGGCCCTATGTAATAGATTAGGAAAAGTCAACATTCTGTGACAGCCCAAAATAATTTTTAAATCCAAATGCCACTGAGATAAAACATTTTATTAAATGTTATACAAACACTTCTTTAGATAAGTATTAAGAGACCTGGCTTATTATTTTTATCTTTAAAAGTATACTCCACAACTTAAAAATCTAAATATAAAATGCTTACAACCTTAGAATCATACTTTCGGGCTGTCACTGTGAACGCTATCAGCAAGCCTTTGCATGATTTTTCTCTTTCCCACTCCTACATTCTCGGTGACGACAACAACTATAGCCTTATCCAGATATTTCGAAGTGCAACAAATTGTATTCAATATAGAGTAAGGATAAGGAAGAACTCTCTCATTAACTGGTCTCGCGGTGATTACAGTAATAGCTAACATCTGTTGAGTACTTACTATGTACTAATCTAAGTATTTTTTACTCTCAACAATCCCATATAGTAGGTTTTATTATCCTCATTTGAGATGAGTGTGCTGAGGAATAAAAGGGTTAAGTAACTTGTCCAAGGTCGCTTAGCTAGCAAGTCTGGCTCCAGCGTCCCTGGGTTGGAAGCATATTCTGTACTGCTACATCAGCATGAAAGTTCATTTTTGCTAGTGTGTAACAGTATTCTTCCTGTCACTAAAATTAAGTCAGTTTCCTTCACTATTCAACAGTTCTCTTATGAACTCAACATTTCTACCTCATTCACCATTGTATTTAGAGGAAAATTTATTATTATTGTTATTACTTTTATTTTTGAGACAAGAACTTTCTTCGTCACTCAGGTTGGAGTGCAGTGGTGTGATCACAGCTCACTGCAGCCTAGAACCCTTGGGCTTAAGTGATCCTCCTGCTTCTGCCTCCCAAAGTGCCAGGATTACAGGAGTAAGCCAAAGCGTCCAGCCAGGAAAAATTATTTGAGGATTACAGGAAAGCTGACAAAAGGCTTTGTGAAAGCTTTGCTTTAAATAATCTGAATAATAAATACTTGAAATGGAAATAATTTATCTGACTTCTTACACAAGAAATAAACCTATTGGAAAATGTGTTAAATTCCCTGATAATTTCAGACATTAAGTACCAGAGTATGGTGTTCCCTGCCCCCTCACCCTTGTTTGTACTAATTAATTACTCCTTGAAAAAACCTGGCACCTACCTAAGTAGATGAATTATGTATATTTAAAATTATCCAGATGCTCAGGAAAATACTTAGGTGTTTCCCTCACCATAAGCTAAATAATATGTCATATCTTCAACTGATGTCCCTATCATAGTTTGAAATGAACTTATTCCCTGTTTAGCAGAATGGTTTCCAAGTCAAAAATTGATGGTGATACTGTAAGCATAAAATAGAAACACATGGACAAAAGGAATGGGAGGAATGGCTTTTTTCCCTTTGGATGTAATAAATACAGCCAGCTCCCAGCTTCAAACTGCCACTCCTGTCTTCTCTTACCCTGCTCTCCTTGAGATCCCTTTTGAGAAGTGCATCAGCTTCTTTACACAACAGATGGATGGGGTCAGGTTAGTTTTTTGGGTTTTTTGTTTGTTTGTTTGTTTTTGAGATGGAGTCTCGCTTCTTTGCCCAGGCTGGAGTGCAATGGTGTGATCTTGGCTCACTGCAACCTCCGTCTCCTGGGTTCAAGCTATTCTCCTGCCTCAGCCTCCCCAGCAGCTGAGATTACAGGCACATGCCACCACGCACAGCTAAATCTCTTTGTATTTTTAGTAGAGACGGGGTTTCACCACGTTGGCCAGGTTGGCCTCGAACTCCTGACCTCCAGTGATCTGCCCCCTCAGCCTCTCAAAGTGCTGGGATTACAGGCGTGAGCCACTGTGCCAGGCCGAGTTTGTTTTGTTATTAAATTGGTATAAAAGATTTTTGAAAAATTAAGTCAGCGATTAAAAATCAAGACTACAGTAGTCTCTCAATTTATTTTCTCAAACATGAAATGCTGACCCAGAAAAAAAGTAAGTAAAAATTGGTGGTCTATATTATCAAACTATCAAATGAGGTATATTTATACCTCAATATCTTGGATGATATCAGGGTGAGGTAGGGAGGTTAAAAAAAAATAGTTCTTCCAGTCATGAAAGAAAATAAAGTATAATCTAGAATTCCTTAAAATCCTTGATTAGTCTGAATTAAACAGCCATATTCCAGAATATTAAATATAGAATATGAAGAAAAACTGTCATCTCCAGTCAATGAAGTATTTTAACTTTTGAGTTAATACTTTTTCAAATTAATTTTTTTCTCTTCAAAATGCATCACACTACTTAACTCACTTCAAGGACTGGCAGAGCCATCAACCAATGTCATGGGGGAAAAAGCCTTGTCATTTTAAGGTATTAAACAGACAATGAAATCTGCCACAATTTTGGTATTTCTTCTCCATGAGAACATAATAAATTAATGGAGTTTTTTCTTCTGCTTTTTTCTAAGCAACAAAGTTTTATGATATCATGAATGAAAAGGTCCTTAATTACCTTTTGGTCTACATGTCAAGGACTTCTCCCTCATAAAACCAGTAGTAATCACAACAAAAGGAATTAACCATAAAAAGAGGTATTAAAAATGTATACTTGATTTTTAAATGCAAGCATATTATTTCTTTAGATTACAATTTTTAGATTTAAATAGTGTTTCTGGAAGCTCAATCTAGAAAAGAAAGATTTAATTCTTAACACCCAGTAGGGCAAAACAAATCAGACAGAAATGATATATGAATGTAAATGCAATTTTATTTACCACTTTGATGCTCCAAATGGCACTGCCAGGAAGCTGCCTGGGTTTAAAAATTTCCCGACCTTCTGAAATGTCTGGGGACCAGGAAGGTGGGCTCACTGTATTATGGGTACTCCAAGCCTCCTAGGATATGGCAGTTGAGAAAATAGATGTGTAAAACTCAGCAACATAAAAGGTCAAAGCCAGCAACTAAGGAATTTTAGAACAGCAAAAACAAATGCAAACGTATGGAAATTTAGGACAAATTGCTTCAAGGAAGGCAAAATAAGCTAATCACTAACAGTGATTTAAACATTTAAGTATAACTTAAATAACTTAAATGTTTGCTGCTACAGAGACATCACTACAATGAAACTTTAAAAATTAAGGTTTATATGATATCAACATTGACTCATGAACTGCAATTACTGCACCGAAAAGTAAATAAAAGTCAATCACACTTTAAGAATTAACACTAGAAGAAAGTATTGGGGGGTTATTTTTCTTCTAACAACTATCACTCTACTTAAAAGGAGAAATGGATAACCATAAGGAATTCTATATTCTATAGCTATAAACAACCAAAACCAGTAGGCCAAAGAATGCAGTGAGAAACATAAGCAATCGATAAATGCATAAACTTTACACTGTAGAGAGCTGGTAACATTCAAGTGCAAATACCATTGTAACCTTAGCATTTAATCACTCTTTCTTCAGTGACCATTAGTTGTCGGTTTGGTTTCGGTTTTTACTTAGATAAATGAATACTTTATGGAAATTACATCCAATGGACAAAAGTGAAGAAACGTTAAAGCAAATTGTCCTAAATTTGCAAATTAAAATGCCTAAAGTACCTGATAAATTATATAGAAAGTATTATCTTATTAAAATCTATATAACTAAAACTAAAGCATTTTACTTCCAAACAACCACATTCAGCAATACCCTGAACTAATCTGAAGATGCTAAACAGCATAAAGAAAAATGTTTACTCCACAAAGATAACATTTTAAAGAAAAACAAGACAAATGTCAAACAATAAATGAATATATTTTGAATTAGGTAATTCAATGGTGCATGCATAATTTTACCAATCAAGTAACCAAAACTTAAGACAAGGTACATAGTACTTACCAGGTTTCTAGAATATCATCAAATTAACAAGTACTATCTCATTAATCACATACAAATACCAGGAATTAAAATAACCAGAAATAAGAATGTGACTACTCTTGGGGTAAGAGATAGGTAGCGGAATAACAGTATTTTGGAAAAGCCACACAAGCAATAGACTGGTTTCATTTTTAAGTCACAAACTCAACCCACACACATTGAAGTCCAGCAATCCAACTCATTCTCTCCAGCAAACACTTTATTTTTTTCCCCTCCAGGATTACCCTCAGGTGTTCTTTCCTACCCATCAAATCTCTAACCTAGCTCAGGTAATCACTATGCTGATTTCACTGAGCAGCAACCACTGCAGGTCAATTACCTCACTTTCATAATTTGAAATCAACTTGAATCTGTACCTATGTCTTCTTCCCTACTATTAGTAGGGAAGTGTTGTCAAAAGCCATTTCTCTTTTCTCATTTTACTCATGCTCCTAACATCTGGCATACTGTTCTGCTGGATTTGGCAGCAGCCCACCTGTGGATATTTCACTGACTTCCTCGCTAATCTTTCTTCATCTCCTGTACGTGTTCTTCCTCTATTTGACTTCCAAAGCCCTGGAGTTTCCCAGGGCTTGAGCCTAGATCCTAAATGGTGTTATCTACAATGAGGGCATCTTGGAAGTTGATGCTTCCCACATTCTTATTTCTAGTTTTAATCAAAGATCTCCAAATTAGCAGGATTTTCAACTTCCTTCTTAGCATTTCCATTTTCTCACATAAAACCCCTCTTAATTTTGCCATGTTTAAAATTTCTCCCTTAACCGGTTTCATCCCAGTCTTCCCCATCCTTATAAATGACATCCAGTCCCTTGTCACTCTCCTCTGCTCCTTCAGTCCTCTCCCCCAACACTTCGTCAATGCAAATCATCAGCAAATTCAAGACTTTCTATCTTCAAGTTTTGTCTCCGATCCTTCTACTTCTTGTCACTTCCACCACTAGCAGCCCAGTCGTGGCCACCACCATCTCTCACCTAACCTGCCACAAGAGTCTACTGCTGGTTATGCTTCTCCCACCCTGCATCTACTCAAGCCTTTCCCCACAGCAGCCAGAGGAACTTTTCAAAAGTACAAATGTGATCAAGCAAGTCACTATTCTATTTCAAATCTTCAATTGCTTCTCAGAGCACTTAAAAGACAAACCTTTCCCCAACTCATCTTGTGGCACTTGTCTCCCTGCTGCTATGCTCCAGCTATTCTGGCTTCCTTGCTGTCCTTCAAACATGCCAAGCTCTTTATCAGTCAGAGCCCAACTGACTCAGAACACTTCACTATACCATTCCAGCCCTTCAATAAATGTCTGGCATTTTCTTTCTTTCTTTTTTTTCGAGATGGAGTCTCGCACTGTCACCCAGGCTAGAGTGCGGTGGTGCGATCTCGGCTCACTGCAACCTCTACCTCCCAGGTTGAAGCAATTCTCCTGCCTCAAGCCTCCTGAGTAGCTGGGATTACAGGCATGCACCACCACGCCCGGCTACTTTTTGCATTTTTAGTAGAGAAAGGTTGTCTCCAAGTTGCTCAGGCTGGTCTCCAACTCCCGACCTCAAGTGATCTGCCCACCTTAGCCTCCCAAAGTGCTGGGATTACAGGTGTGAACCACTGCGCCGGGCCAATATTATTTTTTAAGAAAATAATAATAAAAAGAAACAATTGATATTAAATAAAATTTAACTATTGACTATAAATATATGTTTCAAGAGATTTGAGTGAAAATACCATTCTATGTTAAAATAAAAAATATGACATTCGATAAATATAGTAATAACATGTTCTCAAAGGTTCAAGGGGCTAAAGCTAATGAGAAAAAGTTAAATATAAACACCTTACAATTTACCTAATTACTTGAAAAAGAAACTTATGTTCATTCCTGTATTTCTCCATTTTTCCAATTTCTAATGTCTACTTCTTTCCATTTTGTATTTTCTTGTATTGAGGCAATTTAAAGAGGATATGCCAGGTCTTCAGAAAGCCAAGAAATGAACATAAGCACTCTGGAACCTATCTGAACTTAATTTTTCCAAGATTTTTTTAATGGTTAAAAATTGGCTCAACTGGGGATACTAAGAGGAAACATCAGGGGCAAAGGGGATATGGGTTAAACAGATCGAACAGGATTCTTACTGAAGGCAGGCCAGACTGATCAGAAATCATCTGGAGGGTGGTGGGAGATAACAAATTTGATCAGATATCAAAGGTGATCAGTACTGAGAGTGGGGGATTCTTTGCAAGTTTCTTCCTAAACCTGAGAGATGTGGGCCAGACTAGGATGAACACTGAAGGCTGAGGCTGAGAGGAGGCTTAGAGGATCCTGACTAGAGTTTGGGCAAGGGGAGAGGCTTTGTCAATAAAACATGCATTCAGCAATATTACCAAGTACAGATGCATGCACATAAAAATACTGAAAGGAAATATAAGAAAATGTTTAAAAATTCTTAGTGGCTTATTTATTTTATGTAATTTAAATATATGTATATATAAAATTAAGGTGTACTTTGAACACATACTAACACATTCAAAGAATTAAGTATACGTTTGATAATACATAATAGTTACAAAATAAGCAAGGTCTTCATGCAAACGAGTTTAGAATTTCCAGGGATTATTACTTAGCATTTGATTAGCAGGCCTGTAAATTCTTCTGCTGCCCATTCATTGCCCACTTTATTAAAAATTCCTCAAGTGGATGCATTGGAATGGAAGAAACACTGACTCTTTCCTTCAAAGAAGGAAACAACAAACCTTGTTTGACAACCCTGTCAAACAAGACAAGGACCAAGTGGCCAGTGGTAAGGAAAGTTGGTCAAACTAATGAATGACATTTTAGATTAAAAGTGAATTTTATTTAACCCAATTATTCTTATCCTATGCACACAAATTTGAATTTAAGTTAGCTTGATGCAGATGGTCACCCCATTCCAAAGCATGGGTCCAAATACCGTAAGGTTCCAGGAGGAGCCAGCTTTCTTCAGAAGGTGGCAAGTGCATTGCAAAGTACTGAGGAAAACTTTCTTTAAAGTATCTTTTTTCATCATTCCATATTTTGCTCCTTATAATTGCAACTGCTCTCCTTATACATGTCTCTTTTGAAACTTCTCACTTGTCTAAGATGCTATTGTTCCTGCTCATCTTTTTTTTTTTTTTTAATAGCTTAGTCTCTCTCCCTCGTTGCCATGCTGAAAAGGCTTCTGACTTGCTGTTCTTGCCAGGAAACATTTCTGCAGGGCGTATTGGAGTGGAACTACTTACAGAGTGTCAGGGCAAGTCCTTACATTTGTTTATGCTTAGGACACAACACAGAAGATAATTTTCTAAGTTAAAGATTGTATGATTTTATCTTGACTTCAGAAACTGGTCATACTTTTTTACTTTAGTTTCTAAGAACCTCAGAGCTGAACTTGAAACAACTTTAATAATTCCAATGTGACATCTGTTATTTATCCTTTTTAAAAAAGACTTTTCTAATTTAAATCATTTTATTATTGCTCTAAATTTGCCAGGTTCATTTTAGAATTTTATAAACTGTTTTAAAACTAATTTACATTAAGTTGGAATAAAGTTAACCAAATTAATACAAACATATTTTATTGCACTTCTCTTTATTGTGCTTCACAGATAGGAACATTTTTTCTTTTATTTACAAATGAGATGTTTGTGACAACCCTGGTGAAGCAAGTCTATTGGTGCCATTTAACAAACAGCCTGTGCTCACTTTGTGTCTTGGTTTCACACTTTGGTAATCTTCACAATTTTTAAAATATTTCCTTATTATTATATTCATTACAGTGATCTGTGATCAGTGATCATTAATGTTATGGGAGGCGGAGTTTGCAGTGAGCAGAGATCATGCCAGTGCACTCCAACCTGGGCAACAGAGTGAGACTCCATCTCAAAAAAAAAAAAAGGAGTTTTTTTATGTAGGGTACAAAATGCTATCTGACCTTAAGGTGTGTGCAAATTTTTCTGAATTAATTAAGACTTAAATATCAACAGGAGTGATTGTTTTTGTTACAATCACCAGGTGGGTGATCTGATACTTTCCCCTGAAAAATGCATATACAAAATTTTCACATAATTTAAAAACATTCACAGATACATAGCTATGGATTCAGTTTATGGATCAATAATTCAACTCCTCAGAAGTAAAAGATTACATGAGAAAGTATCTGATATTGAGGTGACAAGGAATAATGTTGAAATGTATCTCATTAAAAAGTGCAGACAGTTGTGGCTAAGACATTGGGTATTACAGAGGTGCATCCATGTGTCCAGTGAGAAGACTTTAAGAATCTGTTTGGGAATAATGAGAACATGAGCATTCCCCTCCCTACCTCTAGCACTCCCCTCCTGCTATTTGGATATTGTGAATTTACCAAACACAGTGATTTAGGTCACTTTTATTATTTCAGAAATTCCAGATACCTTACTACTTATATAAAATAGCCCTTGAAAGGATGCTTACCATTAAATAATGTCTAATACAAAGAAAAGACAAATGTATGTGATCTGTAGTGCATAGTTATAATACAATCTGAATACTACATTTAATTTTTTTACTCCACTTTCCAAGAAATAAAGCATTGATTCTAAATATATTCTCTATTTGTCAAAACAAATAGAAACTATCTAGTGTTTCATTTATAAAAGAAATTAATTAATGGTGTCTCTAAGTTAATTTTTTACTTCTTTTCCCCATATCATTTTTATATTATATAAGAGAGCATATTTTTCTACTCTACCCTGGAATTAATAAACAAAAAATAAGGTATGATATTTAAGCCAGGGCTACCACATTTTTTTCAGTGTATTTAGTAGGTTCTCCTAAATCTGGAAAAGAAAACTTCAAATATAAATATAACCAAATTAAAATAACACCTTTTTTCTTCTATTTACTTTATTTCTTGAACTCAGTGATGTAATATGTCTTCATCTGCCTCTGAGAATACACTTAAAACTACAGAAGCAAATTAACATTTTCCCAATTCACATGTAGTGCAATATTTAAGATTTCATCTAATTGAACACGTGTTGGATCAAATTTATAATACTAAAAGCACTCTTCTACATACTGCAATGTCTAGATGGAAGACAAGCTAGTCAGGTGACAGAGTGAACATCATTCTGGTAGGCTTTTTCAAGCTGTCACTTGCAAGATGTTTGGACTGCTGAGAATGTTAGCCATAATTAATTGCAGAGATAGGAGGCTGCAAATGGGTGAGGTAATGTTCAAATGCATGGAATGATGACTAGTCATAGTAAAAGATAATAGATGTGGCCACATTGCTTTGAGCAAATTTAGAGAATATTTTGGATCACAATGATACATTTCTGCGTTATTTGTGGAATGTTTTCAATGTAGTTACATCACACAGGTAGACTTCCAGATCCTGTGTCTAACTTACTTTCCTTGGCTCTGTGGGAGAAAACATATTCTAATGAAGTTCATTTTAAGGCAAATATTTCTTGAAAATACAAAACTGATAGATATATGTATGTAGGTTTCCTTCTTATACGTCTTTTATAAACAATGAAGTTGTATTTCTCCTTTAGTGTTTAATGTGTTTCATCAGATAATGCCCTAGAAGTTTTATCAAATTTTTCTGTCCATCATCTGAAGGTGTATGAGAGGGAAAAAATGCAGTCTGCCTGCTTCATTAACAAAAGTAGGACAAAGGCCATCACAACTGAAATATGTGAAACACTTGGTTTTATGAATTTCAAGCATTTTATATCTCTACATTTGGACTCGAGTAAAGACATTTCATAGAAAAACAGAAATATTTTTATTTGTTTATTTTTTAATCTTGATAACCTGCAATAGTTTACAGCCAGAATGGCAGCTTTTATATATGTACACTCATTTAAATACAGTTTCATACCGTAAATAGCCATGGGGCAAAATATCTGCCTCTAGGCACAAAAAAAAATCTTTGCCGCTAAATAAACACCTTTAAGTGATACTGCAAAGAATAGATGTGAGGTAATTTTTTACCTAAATGACTCTGGCCTGTATTAAGACATATTCACTGTAACAATTCAAGTTTTAAAATCCTTGTTTTGTAACTCAAAAATATATCTTTTTTACAAAACACATCTTTACATTTATTGCTATTGTACATTTATTTGGCGGGAAACAGGGATGTTTGATGTCTTGCAATGATAAAGCAATCGTATTCAATAGAAAATTGTCTCACATTCTGCATGACTTTTGAACATTCTATAAGACAATTACATAAGTGAAAAACAAATTTGTAGATATTTGAGTACAACCATTTAATATATGAATAAAAGAAGTTCAGAACATTTTAATGTACACTGCATTTTCTGATAGTAAGATTTTAAGTTAAAATAAGATTATACTTCAAAAAGCGTACCATTTTGAAAAAAAATCATATCACTGCTGCCAATGCCATTTTCATACTAGTCCAACATATTGCTTATCCATCTGTGTTTATTTGATTTTACTGTTATTACATTCATGGTAATGCTAAAGTACATACATACACACACACACACACACACACACACACACACACACACACACCCCTAAGGTGTGCAGGCTTTCATCCAAGCTTACTGGTATTAATTAAAAATCAACCAGAGGTAGGGAAAAATAAAACTTATTCAAAAATACTATTGCAATAGGGAGAATATTCCAAACTCAATCTACAGGTGTCTCAGGATCAAACAGGAAAAGGCTTTCCTTTTCTAGGGAAGGACAAGCAGGGCTGGCAGAAGCCTCCTTGGAGAGAAGGACAGGCAGTGGGGTGAGCAGGTGGCAAAACCAGGATGCTCCAATAAAAATAGTTTCTCTGGGAGTCCCGCTCATTTTTGGAGTGAGCTGTTAGCGGGCTGGTCTGTCCTTTAGTGCTTGTTCAGTCTTAGGTGGTGAGCGAAGGTCCAGGGGCCTGAGGAGAGGAGACAAGACTGTCTGAAGTTTGATAAAATCAAGTCAATGGGTAGTTATGAGTAATTGTGAGCAATCGGTCAGCTTTGGGCTCAGCACACACCCCACCTTATGTTGTTTACCACAAACAAAACTTGTCCCTAAAAATTTTTAGGAATGGCATCAGACATAGCGAAGGTTTGCAAACTGATTTTCAGGGTTGGGCTGGTCTTCATGTGTTTGTTAACCTTGAGGACTAGGTATATCATTTGTTAAGTGTGTTATTGGACTGACAGCTGCTCTCTATGAAAAGTAGATAATCATTGAATATAATAAAAAGAATAATTATTGAAGGTTGGATAAAGAGGTCCGCGATGGGCGAGTACGCGGGTGCCACACGCTCCTCGCCTTCTGCTGCCTGCAACTGGTGGCAGCGCTGGAGCAGCAGATCTTTGACTTCCAGGGCTGCCTACCAGTGAGCTCCCACCCTAGCCAATTTCCTGCGCCTCGTGGCGCTCACCCTGGGCATTGTGGGCACCACAGTGTGGCTGACGCTCCGGGCTGGCCTGACTGCGTTTATCACCTGCTTCTACCCGAAGGCTGGACCCAATATCCCCAGACCGCGACTTCCCCACAGCGTCCAAATGCCCCTGTACCGATCCAGGGATGGAGAATCGCCGGGCAGCGGGCGACTCCGGTTCTGAACTTCCCCTGGCCATGGGGGGCTGCCGTGCAGTCTTGTCCCTGGCTGCCTGCTGCACTGTCCCTGCAAAGAAGCCCTCAGCAGCGCCCGCAGATCCTCCTGGCGCTGCTCCACTTCCTGTTCGCCAGCTGTGGGAGCAAAGTCTTCCTGAAGGAGGAGGCAGCTTTGACTTCATCAGCGGCTTCCACTCCTAGGGATGCCAGGCGCCCCAGAAGACGTCCCGTTGACACCAGCAGCCTCTATGCGCTTCGGGTAGCCCTGCCCTGCCTGCCCTGGCCCTGTGCCCTTGGCGCTGGACAGACCTCGGCAGCCGCGATCTTGGTCAGGACCAGCGGGCACAGCCCTGGGGGCTCGGGACCCACTGCAGCCTGTGAAGGCCCCATGGCTCTGCACACAGAGAGGCGGAGCAGCAGACTTTGGGACTTGGCCCTTCACAACCAGGACTTCAGAGAGGAATGGGGCGGGTAAGGGAGGGGCCAAGGAGTCCGCATTTTAAAAAATTTCAGACTTAGTGTGAGCTGGAGCTTTTCTCCCTTCTCCAGCCTCTTCCTTTCACCCTTCACCCAGCATCCCGCCCCTGTCCAGAGAGAAACAGCAGGAGGGCTTGCCCTTTCTATTCACCGCACTCACTCCCCAGCCTGAGGAAAGCCGGGGGAACTAGGGGCAGGAGTTCTGGTTTCTCATCGCAGGTCCATCAGACTCTGGGTGACAGCTAGCAGAGCCCTAGCCCTCTCGGTGCCTCAGTTTCCCCACCTTGCCATTAAAAGAGTCCCTTGGTAGGTGAGCTCTTCTAGCCTTCTCATATAACTCTGAATTCTGTGGGCTGGGGTAGGATTATAAATCCCATTTTGCAGATGTAGAAACTGAGGCCAAGAGAAGTGAAATGGTTTGCTTGAGGCCACACTGCTAGATTTTGGTGGAAGCAGGCCTTGAACGCAGCGGACTTTCTGTAGTTTCAGCCTCTAAATCCCAGTGTCCTCTCTGAGTTCCGTTTTCAGGCCCCTCACTACATTCACACATCACCGCTTGCCAAGACCTCTCCTCAACCACCATCTTATCAAAGGTGACAAGAGTCACCTTTGCTCCAGTTCCCAGCAAGTTCCTCATCTCCATCAGAGACTGCCTCAGCATGGATTTCATTGTCCATATCATTATCAGCATTTTGGTCAAAGCCATTCAACAAGTCTGTTGGAATTTCAAACTTTCCCACATTTTCCTGTCTTCTGAGACCTGCAAATTGTTCAACCTCTGCCAGTTACCCAGCTCCAAAGTAGCTGGGATTACAGGCACACACCACCACACCCGGCTGATTTTTGTATTTTTAGTTTCATCATGTTGGCCAGGCTGGTCTTGAACTCTCGACCTCAGGTGATCCTCCCCCCTTGGCCTCTCAAAGTGCTGGGATTACAGGTGTGAGCCACTGGGCCTGGCTGCTGCTCCTTTTTTTGTAATGGACCTGGGAGATCTTTAGGAATGAGGGAAATGATCATTTCTTTGAATAAGGCAGAATACTAAAGACTAGCCAGCCCTCAGGCTCATGGTGGTTGCTGCTATTCTGTTGAACGTGAACCATAGCCTTTAGAAAGGAGCAAGTCTTTGTGGAATACACAGGATTTGAAGTGCAACAAAGGGGTGGAAACGCAGCTGACCATGATACCTTCAAGTGAGTTTTTCCACTGAATTTGATTATTTTCTCATTTGGCACTTCTTTCTGGGTTTTTTAAGCAGCCCAAAAACTCTAGGTGATTTTACTTTTGTAATTGTATTCTCTTGGGAATGCTCATTCCTGATTCCTCGTTTCACCAAATAGGTGTGTAACCTTCTTGTTTCTGCCTATAATAATTCTGGAGTCTTTAAACAAAACGACTGTGACTTTTCATGATGAGTAGAGGATAGGTTTTACTCATGCTACAATCAATATTAATTCCTTGCAGTTCAAAAACACTGAGGCCCTGTCTAATAATATAGAAGTGGAACTTGGACTTGGGAGATGACTCCTGCCTGTCATCCTCTCTGTGGTTCTGCTTTCTATTATTTTACTCATAAGCTTGTTTTGTCTCCTTGCTGAGAATTGTCAAACATGAAATGTAATTTCAGGCTATAGTGAAGAAAGATGATGTAGGCAGAAGAAATTGGCAATCATTTGGCCTGTACATGTTGCTTTTTGTTTTTTTTTCTGGACTTAGGATATAGACCACACCTTGACATTTCTGGCCTTTGAGTCTTTCACAACTGTGATTATAATACATTAGCTCTTCTAGAAGTTAGAAGTGACTTTGGATTAAGTCTTTCATGAGGTGGCTAAATGAATTTATATGGCTCATCACAATTCACTAGATTGGTTAAGCAGGAAGTTTACAGAGATTTTTTTCTTTGCTGTAAATGTTTTTCTAAATTGAAAAACTTCTATTACTGTCTTCTGGAGTACTAGAAATAAGTGCAAGTGATTGTTTTTGGCAGGAGGCCACATAAACATTTCTGCTTCTCTGTGCCTTATGGGTAGCATTGATATAAATTGTTAAAAATAAAGATTGTAGATAGATAATGTATCAGAGTTTGGGCTCAGCCATGGTAGCTGCTGTTGACCCAGAGGGACCACTAGGATCCTCACATCTCAGGGCAGCACATCGTTTGCAGCAACGGTTGGTTCTACACAACCTTTTATGAAATTAGGTGAGGCCCTTGCTTAGAATTTTTTAAAAGCTTAATATGAGTTTATATCTCTTTAAATATCAGTTTCTAATATTTTTTTAAAGGCCTATGTTTACAACAAATTTGGGAGATACCTATATGCACTACTAACTAGTGTTCTTTTGTGGTGCTTTAGAAATTCTGGCTTACTTGTATTTTTGCTGGCCTTCTAATGATTTCACTCATCAATCAGAAGATATTTGTGTCCACCTCCCTGCTTCCTCTCCGGTGATCTTGTCTATTCTTGGCCGTTTTAGAGTTGACTTAGCAGCCTTCACAAAACTGATTGGAATTTCCACTGGGATTAAATTGATAGGTCATTTTTGGGAGACCTTTGCAATACTGAACTTTCCAATCCATGAACTTTACTTATCTGCCCATTTATTATGTTTGTTTTTGGTAGATTACAAAATTATATGATCACTCCAAAAATTACCTTGCCTTTTATAGTAAAACCTTCCATTGTAAACTTCTGGCAATCACTGATCTGTGTTCCTCTAGCATTGCTTTTTTTTTCAGAATTTTATACAAATGGAATCGTTCAGGATGTAGCCTTTTGAGTCTGGCTACTTTCATGTACTGTATCAACAGTTATTCCTTTTTATTGCCAAATAGTAATCCATTGTATAAATACTACATGGTTTGCTTATTGGTTTGTCATTGGAGGAATATGGACTATTTTCACTTTTTGGTAAATTATAAGTGGATTGGAATTCACAAAGTGCTTTTTTGTCTGAGCATAGGTTTTCATTTCACTTGTGCAAATGCCTAAGGGTAGGATTGCCGAGTCACATGGTCCATGTACGTTTGACTTTATCAGAACCTGCCAAATTGTCTTCCAAAGTGCTGTGCCACTTCTGTTTCTTTAATAAATACAGGGGTATTCAAGCTGTCTGTTTCTTCTTGAGTTTTGGTAGTCTGTCTTTCAAGGAATTGATCTATTTCACCTAATTTGTAGAATTTAGAAGCATATAGTTGTTTGTTTTGTTTTTGTAGTATCCATTATAGCCTTCTAGTGTCTACAGGATTTGGAATAATATTCCTTTCATTTCTGGTATTGGCAATTTGTGTTTTCTCTTCTTCCTTTGTCAGTCTGCTAGAGGCTTCCTCATTTGATTGATTTCCACCTCCCACCACCCCTGCAAAGAACCAACTTTGGATTTCGTTGAATTTTTTTCCTTTACTGTCTTTGTTTAAATATTACTGATTTACTCTGTTTTTCTTATGCCTGATTTGAGTTTATTTGGTTCTTTTTTTACTTAAAGTAAATGCTTACATTATTGATTTGATGCTTCATTTCTCATAATTTAGTGCTATAAATTGCCCTGTAAGCACATATTTTGATAAGATGATGTCATATTTATTAAGTTCAAACTGTTTTCCAGTTTGTCTTAAGATATTCTCTTTGACCTATGGGCCATTTAGAAGTACGCCATTTAACTTCTCATATTTGGGGATGTTCTAGAAATGTTCTAGATTCCTAGTTTAATTCTGTCATCAGAGAAAATAATTCACTGAATTTTAATTGTTTAACTTTAGGGTTTGTTTTATGACTTTTATGACCCAGAATATGATCTCTCACCACCGCCATCCAGATAATTCTTCAGGTTTTGACGTTTCCCAACCTGTCTGCTGGTTACTTTTCAGAGTACTTGGGTCATTGCTATTTATATTTTGTCCAGAGTTTCAAATTGTGATCAGTAGAAATGACAGGCTGTAGCATGCATATGCCATCCTGGCCAGCATCACAGGAGGTCAGCATATCTTTCTGTTGTTGTTTTGAGACAGGGTCTCACTCTGTTGCCCAGGCTGGAGCACAGTGGCATGATCAGGGATCACTGCATTCTCAACCTGCTAGGCTCAAGTGATCCTCCCACCTCAGCCTCCCAAATAGATGGGTCTATAGGTGTGCTGCCATGCCCAGCTAATTTTTGTATTTTTTATAAAGATGGGATTTTGCCTTGTTGCCCAGGCTGGTCTCAAACCCCTGAGCTCCGGCCATCCTCTCACTAGGACCTCCCAAAATACTAGGATTATAGGCATGACCACCACACCTGGCCAGTACATCTTAAAAATAATTGCTGATCCATGTTGAATAATGATGGCCTGTAAATATTTTTTTCTTGCACTTGCCTTGTTGGGTTTTGATATCAAGGTTATTTTTATTTTAACCTTGTAAAATGAACTGGGGAGTCTTCTTTTTTTATTCTCTGTTTGTGTTGGTGGCAGAGTTTTTTTTTTTGTTTGTTTGTTTGGTTGGTTTGTTTCTCTTGTATGTTTCATGGAACTTTTTGGTGAAGGCACTTGGGCCTGGAAATTTCTTTATGGGAAGTTTTTTCATTACTGATTCAATATAGTTAATCTATGTAAGTTTTTTTTCTACTTTTTGAGTCAATTTTGATTTTTTTCCCTAGAAATTCATATCTCACCAAGTATGGTGGATTATGCTTGTAATCCCAGCACTTTGGGAGGCTCAGGTGGGAGGACCACTTGACTACAGTAGTTCAAAACCAGCCTGGGCAATATAGTGAGACTTCATCTCTACAAAAAAAAAAATTAGCTTGGTGTTGTGGTGGGTGCCTGTAGTGTGAGCTATTTGGAATGCTGAGGTGGGAGGATCATTTGAGCCTGGAAGGTCGAGACTGCAGTGAGCTGTGATTGTGCCACTGCACTCCAGCCTGAGTGACAGAATGAGACCTTGTCTCAAAAAAAAAAAAAAAAGATTTTTCATCTATGCTTTAAAGTCTGTTGGCATAAAGGTATTGATAATTTTACATTATGAATTTGTTTATTTGAGACAGGGTCTCACTCTGTTGCCCAGGCTGGAGTACAGTGGTGCAATCATGGCTCACTGCAGCCTCCACCTCCCAGGCTCAAGCCACCATCTTGATTCAGCCTCCCAAGCAGCTGGGACCACAGGCACGTGCCACCATGCCCAGCTAATTTTTGTATTTTTGGTAGAGACGGGGTTTTGCCATATTGCCCAGGCTGGTCTCAAACTCCTGAATTTGAGCATTCCTTCCACTTTGGTCTCCCAAAGTGCTGGGATTACAGGTGCGAGCCATCGTTCTTGGCCTGCAAGTTATGACTTCCTTTCAGAGTCTTTCTATCTGTAGTACAGTCCTCCTGTGCAAGATTGTTTTTTGAATGTTTTTTCTTGACAAATCTTGCTAAAGGTCTGTGAATTTTATAATGTATTTTTAAAGAACCAGGTTTTAGTAGGGCATGGTGGCTCATACCTGTAATCCCAGCACTTTGAGAGGCAAAGGTGGGAGGATCGCTTGAGCCTGTAAGGGGGAGGCTGTACTAAGCTGTGATTGAGCCACTGCGCTCCAGCCTGGGCAACAGAATGAGACCCTATCTGAAAACCAAAAAAACCACAAGTTTTAGCTTGGCTGATTCTATTGTGTGTTTCTTTTGTATTTCATTTGTTTGTTATGTTTTTCCTTTTTCTTTCTTTGAATTTAACTTATTCTCTGTCTGATTTATTGACTGATGCTTAGGTTTTTTTTGTTTCTCTGTTTTTGTTTTTTTTTTGAGACGTAGTCTCACTCTTTCACCAGGCTGGAGTGCAGTGGCACAATCTCGGCTCACTGCAACCTCCAGCTCCCGGGTTCAAGCGATTCTCCTGCCTCAGCCTCCCGAGTAGCTGGGACTACAGGTGTGTGCCACCACACCCAGCTAATTTTTGTATTTTTAGTAGAGCTGGGGATTCATCATGTTGGCCAGCACAAAGTGCTGGGATTACAGGCATGAGCCACTGTGCCTGGCCAGTGCAAGTGTCTTTAGCCAGCTTCATTTACTCCCTAACTCCTTGCCTCAGGTTCTGCATCCGTAAAGTGAGGTCACTAGGAGTATTTACCTCAGAGGGCTGTTGCCACGGAATAAGAAAACTCTTAGTCACATTCTGTGTCATGAGAAGGTTACTTAACCTTGAAAACCATTTCCTTGTCTGGTAAGTGCGGCTGTAATGAAATCGACCCCATTCACTGTTGTGAGGATTAAATGAGATGATGTATGCAGAGCAACTAGGACAGTGCCTGGGAAAGTGCTACTCATGATCATTTATCTTCAGTTTAGAACAATATATACTTGCTTATTTAAAAAAGGAGGTAATAGAGAAAAGGTATTGAGAAAAATAGGAGAGGAGAAAATCACTCATATTCTCACCATTCAGTGATTCAGCCCAGTATCATCAATGTTTTGTTTGGTTGTTTTTGTAGGTGTAGGATTTTTTTTTAAAGGTAATTTTCCTGCATATGCAGTTTTGCATTTTTAACCCAAACTTAATGTTCTTTTTAATGTTCTTGTAGTTACAAAGATTTATCCTGTTTTTAGATTGATATCTCACCTTGACAGAAATGAGATAAAATTTTAAAATATTCATTTGGTGGCTTTCACAGTATTATTTGATCTCTAGGGTCTCCTGTGAGCTTGCTACATGGTGCATTGTATTACTTTCATCTTATAGATGAAGAAAGATACTAGTGTGGCTGAGTCGCATGCAGAATTTGGAGGAGCATGGTGCTGAATGGGCTTTGATGATTGTAGGGGCCACAACTGGAAAAGTAGATGTAAAATGGTGAGGTTGATCCCTCTGACACTTTCACATGCTCAGTCACGCATCTTGAACATGTAAGTTGGATCCTGTGCCTAGAGAGGTAGGTTTCTTAGCCAAGGCATATTCCAAAAATTGCATGAGAAGCTGGCTTTCCCAGGCACAGTGAGCCCTCCCGGCTCACTAACTCCTGAATCATACCTCCTGCCCCTAGCCAGGTTTATCTAGGACTTGAGCACAAAGAAAAAGTGGGAGCATCTTTGAACAAGAAATATCTTGAAAAACTAGTTAAGTGGTATCATATATTTGTGGGATGGGTGATTTCAAAACCCAGTCTAAAAGGACAGGACCTTGCTCATTGACAATTTATTGTCTGATGCAATGTTTCTTAATCTTTTTGGGTCTTGGCCTTTGAGAATCTTTTGAAGTTTATGGACTCTTTTCCCAGAAGAACACTCTCATGTGTATGTAACACAATTTTGCATCCAATCTTAGGGATATTAGTTATATATTGGTGTAAAAAAAAAGCCCCAAACTTAAGGCTTAAAGGAACAATAGATGTTTATTATCTCACAGTTTCTGTGGTTCAGAAAGTCAGTAACATCTTAACTGGATACTTCTGACTCAGAGTCTCCCAGGAGGTTGCAATCAAGATGTTGTTGGGGGGAAAGGGGCAGGTTCAGTGGCTCATGCCTGTAATCTCTGCACTCTGGGAAGCAAAGCCAGGAGGATTACTTGAGCCCAGGAGTTTGAGACCAGCCTGGACAACACAGTGAGACCCTATGTATTAGTCAGTTCTCACATTGCTATAAATACATGAGACTGGAGAATTTATAAAGAAAAGAGGTTTAATTGTCTCACAGTTCCACAGGCTGTTCAGGGAGCATAATGCTGGCATCTGCTCGGCTTCTGGGGCAACCACAGGAAACTTTCAACCATGGTGGAAGGTGAAGGGGAAGCAGGCATGCCTTACATGGCCAAAGCAGGAGCAAGAGAGAGAGGGGGGAGGTGCCACACACTTTTAAACAATTAGATACGGTGAGAACTCTAATGAGCACAGCACCAAAAGAGTGATGCTAAATCATTCATGAAAGATCCATTCCTGTGATCCAGTCACCTCCCACCAGGCCCCACCTCTAACATTGGGGATTATAATTGAACCTGAGATTTAGGTGGGTACACAGACCCCAACCATATCATCCCGTCTCTATAAGAAATAAAAAAGTTAGCCAGGCATGGTGGTGTGTGCTGGTGGTCCCAGATACTCAGGAGGCTGATGTGGGAGGATCACTTGAGCCTCGGAGGTCAAGGCTGCAGTGAGCTATGATTGCACCACTGCACTCCAGCCTGGGTGACAGAGTGAGATCCTGTCTCAACAACAACAAAAAGATTCCTGGGGTTGACATTATCTGAAGGCTTGACTGAGTTGACTGAGGCTGGAGAATCTACTTCCAGTCACATGCTAGCAAGTTAGTGCTAGCTGTTGGCAGGAGGCCTCATGCAGTCCTCCCCATATGGCTGCTTTGATGTCCTCATAACATCGTGCTTGTCTTTTTATGACCTAGCCCTGGAAGTCACATTCCACCATTTGTGCATTTCCTATTGGTCACATAGGTCAGCCCTATTTAGTGCATAGGGCAAGGTCTGAGAGGGGAGTAGTGCTGACTGCCCATGCCCTTTCCTGGTGCATGCCGCTTCCAGCACCCAGAAGCTCTCCTAACTCCGTTATTTAGGGTTTTCATATGGGATTTCATTACATGGGTATGACTGATCAAATCACTGACCAATGCTGATTGGATCAATCTGCGGTCCCCCTCTTGTCCTTGGAGGTCTAAGGGTGGGGCTGAAAACTCCACAACTCTAAGCGTGGCCAGCTCCTTCCTTGAAACTGCCTCCGTGCTCACCTTCAGTCACCTCATTAGCATAAACTCTGGGATGGCCAAAAGGGGCTTCTTATAAATAACAAAAGGTATTCCCATTGCTTAGGAAGTTCCAAGGGGTTTAGGAGCTCAGTGCCAGGAACTGGGGACAAAGACCAAATATGTATATATATATATATAAATACTACAGTAGTGAATTTTATATAGCAAATATGCATTATTTTTCTTTTTGGCTAAAATTTTTTTCTAGTTATAAAACTGGTACACACTCATTGCAGAGGACTGGGGGAAGGAGTAAAATATTAAGAAAAAATAAAAATCACTTGCCATCCTGTCACCTAGTATTTTCTTTCTAGTTCTTTTCATGCAGTTATATATAACATTTTGATCTTTCTTTTTATGTTACAGAAGTCATATTCGCTTATTGCAGAGTAATCCAAAGAGTACAGAATGTCTAAAGTTAAAAAAGTTATTTAAAAAAAAGATCCTTGCCTGGGAGGAACTTTCTATTGTAGGTTGAGAGGGGAGATAGAGGGGCTGTGGGTCAGAGGATGCCCTGGTCAGGGTTGGGTGCCTGTGTCTCTTTGGAGGCAGCAGAGGTCTGCACAGCAGTGTATTACCATTACAGGGAAATGGGGGGTGGGGTGGGATGTGTGGAAGGGGAATTAAACTGCCAAGAAGAAAACAATTATTTTTATGTTGAGAAGCATTATTTTCAGGGGTCAGAAGCCCTTTGTGGGGCAGAGGGAAATTAAGGAGGTATTTAATAAACAGCTGCAGCTGAATGTGTGTGGTTGAAGTGCAATCCAGTAGTTATTTATTTGTCCGGATTGTTTATAACCTGCTTCCAGCCTAGACAAGTAGATTTGACCCTTCTGTCCTGGCTCATTCAGGCCAATTAACACTGTTTACCTTTGGGTGGGGAGGACATGCATGATCCGCTGGCCGAGTGCCTTTGTAAGGTCTGTAAATAGGATGCATTCTGGTTAAACTCATTATTGCATCACAAAAGCCAGTATCTGATGGGTCTCAGCTCTTTTCTTTTGCACTGGGGAAGACTGGAGGAGAATGAAACTTCCTTGAACCAGTGATTGGGTCTCTACCAAAGAGAGAAACTTAAAGCTAGTGAGAGCCTTAAGATATTTCATTTGAGCACTTGGCCGGCACCATGTAGGTAGAGACACTTTAAAGTAACAGTGCTTTGCTACACCTGATTTGAATCATCTGTGGAGCTTCAAAAAAAATCCTAATTAATCCTAAGACCAGTTATGTCAGGTGGGGTCCAGGCACTGTTATTTTTTTAAAGCTCCCCAGGTGATTCCAGTGTAGGTCCAGGACTGAGAAGCAGTTCTTGAAGATGCTGGTGTACCCTGACCTGCCTCCAGCCTTCTTTGCAGGAGATGGATGGGGGTTGGTTGTAGTTGCTCTGTCATACAACACTGCAATTCAAAGGATACCTAATGTTATGAATGTAGGTAAAAGGTTTGCAAAATGTTCTGTGTTTCAGGAATACTGCAATCATTTGATTCAAATGTCACCATATGTGTGTGTGTATACAGTCATGGGTCACTTAATGATGGGGACATGTTTTAAAAAATGTGTCGTTAGGCAATTTCATTCTTGTGTGAACATCATAGGGTGTATTTCAACAAACCTAGATGGGATATATATTTTCATTTATATATTTTATTATGGAAAATCAAATGTCCCAGCACTGTTGCTAAATAGCAGTCATTTCCCCTACTTGATCTGCCACGCCAACATTAAGTGCCATATATTAGATCTCTATATATGCTCCATTATAATCTTACAGGATCACTGTTGCACATGTGTTTCCTCATTGACTGAAATGTTATTCAGTGCATGACTGTACATATAGTAAAAATGTTATGCAGCATATTTTAACATACTGATATTACTAATGAGTTGTCCTCATGGTGACTTTAAGTATCATAATTAATGCCATCAACCAGAATATATCAAATAAATTCAGATACCACTTGTTCTGTTTATTTCCTTCCCCCGCCAATTTTTTATTTTTCCTGATTCTGCTGAAGCCAAGATGGGGTTCTGTGTAAGATTTTGTTTGTGAGGAAAGGTTCTGCATGAATTAAAGTTTTGCAAGCCATGGGCATTTCATTGTATGGGCCGTTTTGAGGTCTGTCATCTTGCAGATTAGATTAGCTTACACTGAGGCACAGTCACCTGCTGGGCTGGGCAGAGAGCTGCACTCCACTAGTATTTGAGCTGTCCCAGCTGTTCACCAGCTGGATCCACTTCAGATAGGCATAGCCAGGGCAGCCGCCATTCCCATTTGTGGGGGAAAAGGGAAGCTATCACAAGAATGGGCTGCAGCTGTGGGATGAGGTGGGCAGCCCAGCGATGGTGTCATTGTCAAGGGGCCATTGAAATGTCCTTAAGCAGTCATTGGCCAAATCCTGTCCTCTATGGATCCAGAGCCACAGAATGTTCCAGCAGAAATATGTCTTAGCCAGCAGCTCTTTATTGAGGACTGATTGTGGGCTAGGCTCTGTGCTAAGGTCTTTACAGATGTTACTAAATCTTCTCAATAACCCTATGAGACAGGCATTATTATCCCAATCTTACTGATGAGAAAACTGAGGCTTAGAGAGGTTAAGCAGCTTATACAAGACCACAGTTAATAAGTGACAAAGCCAGCATCGGAACCCATGCTAGTCCTCTCTAAAGCCTTCTTAGAAATCATGTGATAGATGAGAAGATCAAGGTCTGGAGAAGAAAAGCAAGTTGTCTGAGATGACACAACCAGCTCTAATTGGTGGCAAAGCTGCGCCTATAACTCACCTGCGCTTTTCACAACCTGCAGTACGTGAGCACTGCCGAAATGAAGAGGCAGCGGTGTGCCCCTCCCACCTTCTGAGTGGCTCAGGCACAATCAGTGTTGAGTTGGCATGAAATGAGAACTTAAACTCACCATGCCACTTTAAGAAGAACATGGAGAAGGCAGGCAGAAGTGACCTTGGAGAACAGTATCTGAGCCAGAAGGCAGGAGGTCAGCGGGGGAGTCTTGAGTGGGAAACTCAAGGGTAGCCTGACTGTCCTTGTCACAGGTTTAGCTGGGCACTGTTAGTTCCCCCCTTTGTCAGTTTGTGGGAATCTGGGCATCAGGGATCTGTTTCAGCCCTTCACATTTGTATTTGGGTGTGCTCAGCTTAAAACGATAGCAGCCTGCAGGAGCTCAGCTCTGCCTCCATTTATGGAGGGAAGAGAAACTAAGGAATGCTCCTTGGGGTGGTGTTGGGGAGCAGCTACATGGGAAAATGAAGGGTGCAGCACCAGTAAAAAGGTGCTCCCAGGACTCCCTCCCAACAGCACTCGGACCAAGGAAGAAGCATTTAATTTCAGCCAGATTTCTAGATGGTTGCTTTTATTTGTTTTCATCTGAATTTGTGCCAAGGATTCAACTTTTCCTGCTTATTTTATTAAAAACTTTATACACAGCATTAATAGATATAAACTGCCATATACATGACAAACAGAGGGGCTAAATGAAATTCCCAAGGGTCAGCTGTTGAGTAAGTAACAAAAGCACATCTTGGCATGATCAAATTCCCATATATGCAAATTAGGGACAGTGCTTTACCACAGAGTGTTTTAATTAATATTTATAAGTCACAGAGTGCCTTTGAAAGGGCCAGTAAGCTGTTTATATTATTATCATGTCACACAAATAACAAACCCTTTGGAGATTGCTGCCTACTTTGCATTTTGGTCTGAGAAGTAAGTCAGCATGTTGCGTGTGTTTCTCTCCCTTGTAGGTGTGGTGTCAGCACAGCGGCAGGTCACCGTTCAGGAAGGACCCTTGTACCGCACGGAGGGCTCCCACATCACTATCTGGTGCAATGTGAGTGGCTACCAGGGACCTTCTGAGCAGAATTTCCAGTGGTCCATTTACCTGCCTTCGTCGCCAGAGCGAGAGGTGCAGATCGTCAGCACCATGGACTCTTCCTTCCCCTATGCCATCTACACCCAGCGCATCTGCGAAGGGAAGATCTTCATAGAAAGAGTCCAGGGGAACCCAACCCTATTGCACATCACAGATCTTCAGGCCCAGGATGCCGGAGAATATGAATGCCACACACCCAGCACCGATAAGCAATACTTTGGGATTTACAGTGCAAAGATGAACCTAGTGGGTAAGGAGAAGCTGTCTTCACGTTGCCAGCGTCTGGCCTGACTCAGTTCTTTAGTAGTGTAATTTTGCTTTATGCCATGCATTTGACTTTAAAAAAAATCCCAAAACTCCCAACATATTTTAGGGGTCAACAGATAGCACAAGGAAACTAAATTTCTGTGTTCACTTCTAAATAATAGGTGGTTGAGGGTGAAACTTTAAAAAGATCTAATACAGATGTTAAGAATTTCATAAGTTAACTAACTCTGTAACTGGTGAAAAGGGATATGAAAATATAAGGCAAGGACGTTTGTGGTTGATGATCTGAATGACAAGGAAGGTGAGACTTATGACATCAGTTGGGAGAGAGGAGAAACCTCTCGGAAGGATAGGCCTTTGGGTAGCTCTGAGACCCACGGGGCACTGCTGAAGCAGGAAGCACATGTGGCTGCGGGTCCTTGCTCAGACCTTGTACATTGAAGGTCCTTTGGCTCCATGCGTAAGGAACTATGAACTGGCTGTCTCCCTTGTTGCTCCTTAATGCTGAAGGAAACATGAGGAAGAGGGATGCAGGAGCTTCCAGTGTGGGCAGCACTGGTCACAGTGTTTGCCAGTGTCAAAGGGTTAACCATATCAAGGCTGTTCTGTTTTTCTGCCTATCTTAATGTCCAGTTTTTATTATCACAACTAAGCAGTGGGTGTTGCTAGTTCTTTTATTAATACACATACTATCATTTGTTTATTTTTCCTTTCTCTAACTAGTCTGTGTCCCAGCAGGAGAGCTTTTATTTTTCATGTGTGTGTGTGTGTGTGACAGAGTTTCACTCTTGTTGCCCAGGCTGGAGTGCAATGGGGCTCACTGCAACCTCCACCTCCCTGGTTCAAGCAGTTCTCCTGCCTCAGCTTCCTGAGTAGCTGGGATTAGAGGCATGCACTACCATGCCTGGCTAATTTTGTATTTTTAGTAGAGACGGGGTTTCTCCATGTTGGTCAGGCTGGTCTCGAACTCCCGACCTCAGGTGATCCGCCTCCCTCAGCCTCCCAAAGTATTAGGATTATAGGTGTGAGCCACTGCACTTGGCCGTTCCCAGCAGGAGACCTGTAAGACCCAATCCTTGGGTGAGAACAGGGAGAAAACACATACTAGTTGTGACTAGGGTACTCTCATCATACAGAGAGGTGGTGCTATTTAATCTCCAGAAAGGTGCAAGCAAGGATCAGGGTATGATTCTGACCAAGGGATCACGGAGAAAATCTATTCTCTTGCCTGAATCTCTCCAGACTGTGGCTTCCTTCCAGTGAGGACCCCTTTGATCGATGAATTACGTGAAAATTAAACCCACTAAAAATAGGGTATGATGATTATTGTTTCTACCAAAAATGGTTTTTTAAAAAAATCATCTTCCTAGGGCTGCATTGCTGAAGTAAGTTACAGGATGGGGATGTGGGAAGGAAAGAAAGGATGTTGTATAGAAATGTAAAACTAAAAGTTCCAGGAGGTATTTCCATTACAGGATCAGTCAGAAGTGAAGTTAAAGTATCTCAAAGCAGTGCCAGAATCAACAACAAATGTTATTTGACCTATAAGACAATTGTTTAAAGACAGTATTTTCAGGGAGTTCATTTATTATGTAATATGAAATACACCCCATGTTTTATCCACGTGTTATTAAAATTCGAGACAGGTAAGTGTAAGCACCAAATAATGCATTTCCAAATCTGAACAGAAAACTTTCTGTTTATGTGCATTTGGGGCTGTCTGTGGCCTTGAATCGATGGTTCAAGGATGACTGTTAGGGACGCAGTGCAGTGACACCTGCGTGGAATGGGAGCTTAGCCCCGGGAGTCTCAGATTCTGTGGCTTTGTGACTGCAGTCTCAGGACATTTCTGTGTTGCAGTGATCCCAGACTCCCTGCAGACCACTGCCATGCCCCAGACTCTGCACAGAGTGGAGCAGGACCCACTGGAGCTCACTTGTGAGGTGGCCTTGGAGACCGTTCAGCACAGCCACCTGTCTGTGGCCTGGCTCTGGCAGAAAGTTGGCGAGAAGCCCGTGGAGGTCATCTCCCTGAGCCGAGATTTCATGCTTCACTCCGGCAGCGAATATGCCCAGAGGCAGAGCCTGGGGGAGGTGCTGCTGGACAAGCTGGGGAGGACCACCTTCCGCCTCACCATCTTCCACCTGCAGCCTTCTGACCAGGGCGAGTTCTACTGCGAGGCCGCCGAGTGGATCCAGGATCCGGATGGGTCATGGTATGCTATGACCCGAAAGCGTTCCGAGGGAGCCGTGGTCAACGTCCAGCCAACTGGTCAGTCCCTCTGAGCCTCTTGTCCTGTCCTTTACTTGGTGGTGAAAGCTGTCAGATACTGGGAGAATGTGGAGACTCCTTCTTTGGGCACCTCTACCAGGACGGCAGGTTTTCATGTGAAGTTAAAGCCGATCTTGTGTGCGGCCGGAGGGAGCTGAGGGATGTGCGGGACATAGGTATCCTAAGACCTGAGTCACAGGCAGGTGCCACACAGACTGAATCCTGCTTAGAGACATGCTTTCTTCCACCTATGTGGTGTTTACACTTTTTTGAACTAGAAACTCATTTTAAAAATTGGGAGATTTCTGAGAAACCATTTGTATCTTAAAACTCTGGGCTTTCATTCCCATTAGCCACAGTTGCTGCCCCGTTTAATGATGTTGCCTTCCTTGGGTACCCATCTGGTTTCATTTGCAGAAGCCATTTGAGATAATGAGACTTCCATCCAAGGTCTAACATTATGAACTAGAGAAATTTTGGCTTAAATTATTATTTTTTATCTAATAATAGTCTTTGGTGATATTTTGTAATTTCCAAAATGCTTTATCACGTATTACTTCACCATCCCCCAGACGTTCTGTGAGGTGAGTAGGTGGTAGTACTCCTATTTTGCAGGTGAGGATGCTGAATGCAGATTACTTTATGTTGGGGCTCAAGAGGAGTCATAGGGCATGTGGATGAGGCCAGTCTGAGAGTACCAAGTTCCACTGTAGATGTTTTCTTAAGTGAAGGCCTGGAAGCGGTCCTTAAGAGGTTGCATGATGTCTTTAGACACCATCATTTGTCTTGAGGCAAAATGATGGTGGCACAGCCAGCTGAAACCCTCCCTGACTTCTCTTGGTATCTCCTGTGGCCCCAGACTCTACTCCCCAGTCTCATGAGCCCACCAGGCTCCAGGCCAGAGCTGACAGCTGTTTCTGGCTGCCTCTGCTGGGCTGAGGGCAGGTTCTCACATGGGCCTTCAGTTCCCCCAGCTTTGATTGGAGCGTGGTTGTTGTGCCATCACTAAGTTGGTGATGAGTGGCCTGAAAGCCTTTCCTTGTGCGGATGCTCACTTCCAGTGAGGACTGTGGTGGTTCTGGTGAGTGAGTGTGGCTTTGTGGGAAATGAGCTGGTGAGTTGCAGTACAGGTGGGGTCCTTCTTCAGGACCTGTCTCTTGGGCTCCCTGTCCCATTTGCTGCAGTTAGTTGTCTGGGTCTTTGCATACTTTCTCTGCCATTCTAGAGTAATGCTTCAGACTCAGCTAACAGTACACATTTTGGGGCTTCTTCCCAGAAGTCTTCAATTGGAGGCTCCTGGGATGGGACCTGGGAAGCTGGATTTCTGGCATGCTTCCCAGGTGATTCTTCTGCTATCTACATTTTTTTCAAGCAAAGCTTCTAGGGCAGAAGCAATTCTCTGGACATCACTTTAATAAGTCATCTAATGGATGTGAAATCTTTTACCATAGGGGTTGGTAGGGATAGGGAGCAATTTATCTGCTCTGTAGGACATTTAGCTGCTTCTGGATTTTTCAGTATTAAAAAATCTATCCAAGGGGCTTTATTTTATATTTATCCTTTCCCTTCCTGGATAGTTTTAAGATCAACTTCAAAAATTTGGGCCAAATTTTGAGTCTTAATGCTTTTAAATTAGGTTGCATCAGTTAATCTTCTTTATTTTAATCTTACCAATTTGGAATTAGAACTTTTTGAATTTACCCTGAAAGTGTATCTAGACTAAGCCATCAAAAGGAAAACTAAGTGAAAAAAAAGTTGATGACTTCACTCTGCATTCCTGTGCTGTTTAGGTTCAGCAGTTGCATCTCCAACTCTACCCTTCTCAGTTTATTTCAGTAAACATGTAGCCAGTCTCCACAGCATTGAAGGTGTGATGGTGATAGGCATTAAGGGCTTCAAAGATGACTAGCACTGGTCCCTGCACTTAGGCAGACCTGAGAACCAATGGACAAGTAAAATGTGCTAAGTGCATTGATAGCATTTGTATAGAGTGCTCTGGGAATACCGGAAATAGGAAGTGTTCTTGCAACGATAGTTTTCTCTGGATGGGATGGTTGATAAGACAAATCCAGGAACACCAATAAGTTTCTTGACTTGAACTGAGTCTGGAAGCTTGAGGAGTCAGCAGTAGAAGAAGCATAAAAGTGCAAAAGTGTTTGATATGTTTGGCAAGCAGAAAGGAGTCAAGTATGACTAGTTCCAGATGTTGAGTTCCAGATGTGTGTGATGAGAGGAAAGGGAGCCCAAAGCCCCAAATGCAGTGATATAGAGCCGGGGCTTGACTCTGTGGGCCAAGAGTTTTCAAGCTGTTCTTGGAACCCTGGAAGCCCCTCAAAGGTGCCTAGGAGGTTAGACATGGGTGTGTGTTGGTGTTCATGTGCACGTGTGCATACCCAGGAGTGCAGGGAGAAGGCATGCGAGGGCCTGGGTGGTCCCCCCTTGCTTCAACTATGTTTGGCAGCAGAAGATTTTATATGAATAAAAAGTCCCCTTCCTTTGTCCTCTTCTTCATAAAGTTTGAAGACCTCTGCTGCAGACAGCTGGAGAGGAGGTAGAGATTTTTAAGCAGGGAGTAAGACAATCAGATCAGGGTTTCAGAAAGAAAAACCTATGGAGGCCACCTGGAGGTTGATTAAATCCGTTGCATCTGAAGCCAAGAGACCAGGTAGAAAAGAGCTAATAAGAGCCAAGGCTAGGTCAGTGGGTGCCAGAGGTGAAAGAATAAAGAGCACAATGGAAGGAGGGGTCCAACTGTCTAGAAGCCCAGGGGCTGGGGCTGTGGCTCTGGGGGTTCCTTGAACTGTGGGAGGGAAGGAACAATAATGAGGACATGCTGGATCTTTGCATTTGTGGCAGCATTGGCTGCCTTTTCTTTTTGTAAATTCCAATGAAAGAGCCCATCCATCAGATAGACTCTGATAGAGATGCTCAGTATGCGAAACACCCAGTGGGTCCTCAGACATAGGGGTCTGGGGCTCAGAGACCGAGCCTGAGAGTGATCAGGGCCCTGGAAGAGCCCATGGGGTTAAAATGGGAAAGGGCCTGGGAGAACAGCAGCAGTAAGAGGTGACCAGAGAAACAGGTGAGAGAGTGGAACAGAGTGGGCAGGCCAGCAAGAAGAAGAGCAGGAGAGAAGGGATCATAGAGCAGGCTCAGAGGCCTCAACCTGCTTGAGGAAAGCCTTTGGTTAGGATGGGGGTAGGGGTAGGGGTAGGGTGGATCATTCGTGACATTTGCTAAGTCAGTGAAGCCTAATTTCAGTGAAATGAAGTGGAAGGGGTATTGGAAAAAGCACAGGTCAGTTTCTAGAGAGGTAATTGACTGGGCATAACCAAGGGCAGAAACGGGGGTGATGCGGGTAAATCTTGTGTCTTCAACCTGGGAACATGAAGGTGTCACCAAGGCATGGGGGGATTCCCCTGAGATAAGCAGAGTCTTTGGCCGCTGAAAGAAGAAAGCCAGAGTTACAGCCAGGCTAACCTGGAGCAATGGAAAGGTCTGAGGTCTAGGGTACCCCTTGCACAGCTTCAGTGGTGTTTATGTGGAAGGAGTGCTTTTCTGCCATTGATGTCGGGTTATAAATGACTAATTGGGTTGACCTGAGAGATAATATCCAGCAGATAACACGGGGACTGTCCCATATGGGTGTGTTCATCCAGGCAGATGGTGGCATAGTGAAATGTGCTTCCTTCAATGCATGCCTCTTAAGACTGGTCTCTTGGGAGCTGGAAGCTGTGACGGCAGCTACTTCATTGGAGGGGAGGCCCTGGAGTTGATGACGTGGTTTTCCCTGTCAGGAAGTTTGGCTGCTAGAGGAAGTAGTTAGGTCACTGGAAAGGGGTGTTTGCAGCAGGACACTGGCCTATATCGGGGGGAGGGGCTGGAGAGCCTGAGGAGCGGGAGGGGTAAAGCTGAGCTGGGGCTGGAAAAGAGGAATGTGGATGCTGCTCATGCGTGACTCTTATGTTTTCTCGGGGAAACAGAAACCTCGTCTGCTTGAAGAGTGCCTAGGACGGGATGAATGGGCAAGATCTTGAAGATAGTGGGAAAGACTAGACATGCCAGTCTAGGGAAGGCAGACAAGGTCAGAGCTAATGAATCTACATGGAATTCAAACATCTCTGCCATGAGATTTTTTCCACCTCAGTGTTCTTTTTAGAGGAACAGAGCTAGAACTGGGCAGTGGTCACAGCTCCAGTCTCTAACCCTTAACTCCGTTTTCTTCCCCCTGACTTCTGCCCTGGGTGCCTATGAGATACGATAGCTGTCTAATGGGATTAATAGCCACTGTACACTGGTACATAGGTTGTGGTGATGCTGTTAGTGGTGATGAGGCCCTCTTTGGTCACCCCCTCACGCCTGGTTAAACACCCAACTCAACAAAAATTAGCCAGATATGGTGGCTACTCTGGAGGCTGAGGTGGGAGGATGGCTGGAGCCTGGGAAGTCGAGGCTGCAGTGAGCCATGATCATGCCACTACACTCCAGCCTGGGCAACAGAGTGAGACCCTGTCACAATAAATAAGTAAATAAATAAAAATTTAAAAAACACCTAGCTCTTTGGAGGCTGCTTGGGTTTAGTAATCATTTCAGAGGCTGTCTGGCTTTCAGCAGAAGTAGGTACTTTCCTACTAAAGTACCAACTAAGTACTTCCTAAGTGGGAAAGTACCTACTAAGGTTTAACCAGGCGTGAGTACTTTGTAGGTACTTTCCCACTAAAGTAGGTACTTTCCTACTAACGTAAGTACTTAGTAGGTACTTCAGTGGGAAAGTACCTACTTCCATTGAAATCTGCCTAAAGATTTGATCTGACAGGTGGTAAACTAGTGAACAGACATTAGTTTTTATTTTTTCTATGTAATTCTGTTAGGGTTTTGTCATAGCTACATCTTATTTCTAGTATTCACATGGCGGGGGGTAGAGAGGGAATTTTAATCTTTGAGCATTTGTTAGGATTGGGCCAGCACCTAGGCCACTCTGTAATTTTTTCCCACAGACCTCAGTGGGGTAAGTCTTACAATATCTGCTGAAAATGTTTATAATGCTGTTGCTTAAATAGAGTTCTGGGTGCATATATCAAGGCTAGATATTTGTAATCCACCATTTGAGTGATATTAGTAGCTTCTCACTGAACTGGGGGTCTCATGCAAGACATCTAAAGCTTCAGACTGAGCCCCATTGGTTTAACTGGGGTAACAGTTTGCTTAGACCGTCTGGGCTGAAGTAGTTTTGAATTCTGTCTGTGATATTCAGGCGTTTCTCTGGACCTCAGATAACCTGGGTCTGAGTTGGATTTTACTCTCAAGCCAAGTGCTGTGGTCCTCCCCGCAATTAGTATTGTAAAGAAGAGGAAGGATAGTGGGAATGTGCTAATGTGGTTTAGTTGGCTGGGGCCCTCATTCACCCAGAATGTGTCTCTTTTCTTAATTGTTCTCTCAGACAAAGAATTCACTGTTCGGCTGGAAACAGAGAAGCGGCTGCACACGGTGGGCGAGCCGGTGGAGTTCAGATGCATCCTGGAGGCTCAGAATGTTCCCGACCGTTACTTTGCTGTCTCCTGGGCTTCAACAGCTCGCTCATCGCCACCATAGGCCCTAACGCTGTGCCTGTCCTCAACAGCGAATTTGTTCACCGGGAAGCCAGGGGACAGCTTAACGTGGCCAAAGAGAGCGACAGTGTCTTTGTGCTGAAGATCTACCACCTCCGCCAGGAAGATAGAGGGAAATACAACTGCCGGGTGACTGAGCGAGAGAAAACCGTGACGGGGGAATTCATTGATAAGGAGAGCAAGCGTCCCAAGAACATCCCCATCATAGTCCTCCCCCTCGGTAAGTAGAGAGATGTGCTGCTTTCTTCTCCTTTGGCTCAGCATCATTTAGGAGAGGTAGCGGGAGAAAGAATAGTGTGGTGAGGGTGAGGGGAGACAGATGGAACCCTCGAGGTTAATGCAGAGCTGGGGGAAAAACCGTTGAGCCTCTCTTCCCTGTTGTAGCCCACCTGCCTACATTTAGCAGTCTCCCCATAGCAGAGGATCAGGATCAGGGGTGTCCAGGATCAGGGTGCCCAGATAGGGCTGGGCATAGGCCTATCTGATTGCTAGCAGCCCTGTGCATACACAAGCAGTGCCAGCTCAGCTTGGAGGGAAACCAGGAATCCCAGAAAGCTGTTTGCTCTTGTGTGGGAATCAAGTCCCAGAAGAAGTGGGTAGATAGATGCCTGCCTTGAAATCTCACTTAAGGAGAGCTGGTCTTTTATGGGAGGATTTTAAATCATAAAGTGCATTATTAAGGATTTGCCATCTGGGTTTTTCAGGTATAAAGGCTGGCATTTCCCTAAATGGCTTTTCCCTGTTGAAATTGTGTTTCTAAAAGTCAGTGGATGGGACCTCTCACATCTTCCTGGAGCATAGCCTTTTAAGCTTAGCTGATTTCTGAGGCTGCCTCAGTGGGCTCCCAGCCTTCATGTAGACTGGCCTTGTGTGGGTGGGTAGTGGCCATTGCTAGGGATTCCAGAAACTACCGGTGTTTGCTTGTGTTGTGTTTAAACATTCATAGTATCAAGATATTCTTATTAATCTCATTCTCCCATAGTTCTGTTTTTAGTAAAGAGAATAAAAACCTATGATGCTCTGATTTTAAACAAGTGGTAAAGTTTTAAGACTAACCTTTAACCTTTTCTCAGCTGCTAAAACTATTCTTTCTCTGAGCCTTGTAATAATTTCCTTTACTTTTTATTTATATGTTTTAATATTTAAAATATTTCTCTTCAAGTGTGAAGTAAAAAGTAGCCATAGGGGTCCTCTTGCCAGTCTTTTCTTCTTTTCTCATCAACTGGATTATTTTCTTTTATGCTTATTATTATTTTGTTAAAAACCATGCACACACATACCTAATTATCTTTTTTTTCCTGGCAATACATATTTTAATTTGTTTCATTTTTATGATGACAAATAATTTTCAAGTTTATTTCCTTGTTTAAATACAAAGCTAAACCACAAACAGGTATAATCAAGACATTGTGTCTCACATTTATACTCCCGTCGGATCCTCTTCCAATTTGCTGACCACTGACCAGGCTAGCATGGGGGAGGGGGTGGGAGGGAAGACTTTCTTAGGTAACACCGTCGTAAGGCCCGAGGTGGGGTTGGGGGGAAAATCAAAGATGAGGACAGGCTCTCATACCTGTCTCCATTCACATTTACCTGGGACCAGGGTGGGCAGGAGACACCAGGTCATGGCTCCTGAGCCCCGGCCCCCTGGACTGAAGGGACAGTGTGTGAGAATCAGTTCTGTGAAGGGCGGGAGGAAGCAGCCACCTATTCCTCCTGCCTTCACTGTTAAGGTGAAAACCTTAGCCCTATCCTTGATTCCTGGGGGCTGCCGGGCCCTGTGTGCTCCCCTGCACACCTGGGTGCCTTTCTGAGGCTGGCAGCAGCGGCTGGGGTCAGGGGTCCTGGGCTCCTAGGCTCACACCTCAGCTCAGTTGCATCCTTGCAGGAGGACACTGGGTATCTGACAAACACAAGGCCTCGACAGCAGGTCTGGAACTTTCAACCCCAGCAGGATGAGGGGGAATGGGGGTGGATGTCAGGTAAGTAATCTCTGGTTCCACTACAAAACTTTATTTTTGATTAGAGTACCATTCTCAATCTCTTCTACAAAAAGCCAAAAAAAGCAAAAAAAAAAAAAAAAAAAAAAAAAAAAAAAGCAGCCACTTCACTCACTTCAAGACCTGTATACATGTAAGTTGTTTTCTGTGGTTTTTTTTTTAAATTATTTTTAATTTTTATTATTATTTTTAAAATAAATTCAGTGTTCACATTTCTATAAAGAATTAACCTAGTGTCAGGAAACCCTGCCCCAGCAGGGCAGGTAAGCAACACTCTCCCTGCCCACATCTAGTTTGATTTCACGCCCTGATGCTTCAAGGTGCCCAGAAAAGTGGCAGCTTGTGGAAGAGGAAATCTATGCCCGGCCCGTGCTTGGTGCCAAGGGCTCAGTAAGCTTTCGAGAAAACAGAGGGGAAGACTAGCTTACTGCAAAAACCTTTTTAAAAAATATTCATACACTTCAGTGAGCGCCTGTCGAGACGTTAGGAGAACAAGAGCTTGGAAACATCCCGTCCAGGCCATTGGGAGGCAGCGTCTTCCTCACACCCCGTCCCTGGATGTCGGGGGTGCAGGGGGAAGGTCCTGGCTCTTCCACTGGAGAAAGGAGACTTACCTAGCTTCCTAGTTCATGTTTGACTATTTCCTCTAAAACCTGTGCTGAGTCTTTGACTGCATGCACGGGAAGCACAAACGTTCGGCTTGTATGCAAAAGAAAGTACAAAAACAACTAGAATATAAAAGTTTTGGTAATATAAGGCCATCTGTTCAAGTCCACCTTGGAAACCTGTAACAGATATTTAAATACTACAGTGAAAAGGCATCTTAATATACTTTTTAAAAACATCTGAAGTAATCCGCTAAGATTAAGTGTGTAAAAAAAAATTCAATTCCCTTTGAGGGCACTTTGTCCTTTGAAGAAGGGAAAGTGGGGCGGGGAGGGCGCGGGACCCACCGGTTAATGCTTCAGCCACGGGTGGGCTTCAATGGAAGCCTTGCTGCGGTCCCCATAGTCATACAGGAGCTCCTCCCCAGCCGCCCTGTCTTGGGAGGCGATGAGGGTGAGGTGAGGTACGCCGTCGATGTCGTGCAGTTTGGTTTGGCAGTTCCCACATTTGCTGTGATTGATCGGTCTTCCTTGGCAATTTGTCTCTCTAGTTGCATCCACGCAGTAGGTTTTGCTCAGATACTGAAAATAGTACATGTAGCAGCACGTGGAAGGGTCCTGTGCGTACAGAGCCTCCCGTTTCTTGGCGTCGGTGATCTCGATGAGGTCCCCGTGGTATTCCACCACAAAGTCACCCCGGGAGAACTGCTTGGTGGCAATCACACCCCTGCCTTTGCCATCGATGAGGTCAATCTTCATTCCTTCTTCCTTCCCACTTTCAATCAATTCATCTATTCTTTTCCTTTCTTCAGACTGCAGCTCGGCTTTGCTCTTCCTGGAGCTCCTTCGGACAGGGTAGAAATCCGTAAGTTTGCGATTCTGTTGCGTTTTTCCTTGAGCTTTTTTTCGGGGGGCCTGTTTGCCCTTGATGGGCTTTTTCAGGGCTTGCTTGGCGATGGCTGCATTGGTGGAATCACAAGATGAGGGTGGAGTTTTTGGAGGTTCTGCTGCTTCAGATTTTTGGTTTGGAAAAGGTACCAGGGGACCTCTCCTGGCGTCTTTGGTCTTCTGTTCCTTGGACTTCATGGCGCTCCGTACTGCATTCCCAGCATTTCTTTTCTCTTCTCGTTTCCTGTAGATTCCGGCTAATGGTTTCCCCTGGCATTTGACTTGGTGATGTGTAACTGAGTTCTCTTCCTGAAGGGGGAAACGCATTCCAGAGCATTTGTTCGGGCTCATGTAGGAATAGATCTTTGACTGCCCGGTAAATACGTTCTCCCGTCGGTGCGGGACCTCCCCGGGCCCCTCCGCTCCACCATCTCCGGGCCCGGGGCCGTCGCTGCCGCCGCCACCGCCGCCGCCGCCGCCGCCGCCTCCACCGCGCGGGGCTTGGACATCTTCCTGCCTGCAGCCCGGCCAGGCCCATGGCAGCGCGCCCCGCGCCCTAGCCGCCGCCGCTACCGGGCCACCACCGCTGCCGCTACCGCTGCCGCTGCTGCTGCCGCCGCCACCAGCGCTGCCGCGGCGCCCCGGGGAAGGGCCGGCAGCGCCCCATGGCGCCCCTTCCCGCGTGGCCGGCAAGGCAGGGCCCGGCACCCGCGCACCGCGGCAGCCCCGGGCCGCCCGGGGTGAGGCACGCAGGGAGGGAGGCGCAGGCGGTGCGTCCTCAGCAGCCCGCCCGCCCGCTCCACCTAATTATCTTGAAATTCTTTTGTTTCTTAGCCTTTTCCGCCCTGCAATGCCTAGCATGGTGCTTTGCATAGAGTAGGTGCTCGCTGAATACCGTACAACTGAAATTATTGAATTGAATGCCCACTGTCTTTACTATTTTCCTGTCTGTGCTTGCCTTAACCACGGACTCTCTACTTTTAAATCTGCAACTAATTCCTCATTGTTTTCTAAGGATCAAGTGAAGGGCAGCCACGCTGTTTACTTCCTATATTTTTTGTACTAAGATTTCCCCCAACCCCTTCTGAGAACTGGTTTGATTATCTGTGGCCTGCTATATTGCTTTTCCAGCAGATAACTGGGTAGTTAAAATCCCCCAGCACCACCAGATCCTGTCCCAAGGCCACTTGGGTAAGTCGGCTGAAGAACAACAACAATCACATCGGTAATGGTGATAATGCCTTGGATTTTAATGGCGCTTTTCCTCCTAAGAGACCAAAGTGCTTCTGCATATATCATCTTCTCCGCTCCCACCTCTCAAATCCTCGTAGAGGCCAATATGATATCCATCGAATGAATGAAGAAATCAGAGCACCACACAGGAAGTGACAGAGCTGATTGTTCAGTTAGTGGTTGAGCTTGCATTGCATTAGGAAATATTTGCTTCTAACTCCACACCCACCGCCCTGCGCTTAGCCTGTGCTACACCATCAACTTCCTGATTTGAAATTTCATTTGCGAATGTGTACTCAGATTTTTATTAGTTCTGTCCTAGTTTTCACTTAATCCAGAGAGTTTAAAATTGTCGGCTGCCTTTTCTCAGGCCTGGAGATTCTTGTAAATAGTGTTAGTGGGCAGTGAGGCACCAGGTCTGTAGTTGCCTTTGCCTCAGCTGCTGTAATAAAATAGCATTTCTTCTTGTAGCCCCACATTCTAACTATGTGGGTTTCCAGGCTTGCTCAAGCAACAGAGCACCACCAAACAGTAGCCCTTTCAATAAATGAGCTAGGATTTGCGTAAGAGTCCACTGGGATGACAGTAGGGGATGAGAGTAAGGTCCTGCAAGTCATTCTCCTACTTAAGACAAGTGAAAGGATTTTCTTCCTTGATGCTGCAGTTGCCCTTTTAATCCCTTATTTTGAATTGGTAACAGTGGGGATGAGTCTTTAATCTAAAGAGGAATATTGTTGTTATTAATGATGATGAAAAATAATTACCTCATCTAATCCTGTCAATGTCATGCCCTAAGAAGTAGGCACTATTAGTATCTCAATTTTTCACGTGAGAAATTGGAGCTTTGGTAGGTTAAGGAAGAACCACAGGATTACAGAGTTAGGAAGTCTCCAAATGCATCCCCTTAACCATTAGTGCTATAGATGGTGACTGTTCAGGAGCCTGATTATCTGTATGAATCATCCTGGTATGACTCCTGGGGGAGGTTGCCCTCCTGGGAAAATTGCTATTCCCTGCCCCATCCAGACCTTTTATTTTTCACATAAAACAAGCACATCCAGAATGGCTAGCAGGCATCCTCACTATAATAAGAGCTACATTTTGAGGCTCAGTGCTCGTCTTTGTTTCTGCTTGTTGGGGAAATAAAGGAGAGAAAAGATTTGATTCAAATGCATTGTTATGTGTACGTGTGTGTTTTCTCTTGGTAATTGGGTGTGCCTCTTAAAATCTGGGATTTGATTTAATTAATTGGTTTAAATTATTGCATGTATTTAATGTGGGTGGTACCCCAAAATTGGAGCCAAATTAGTTACTTTGTGTTCTTTAATACTTACAGACCTTCTGAACTCAATATAGATAATTATACAAAATACTACAGGCATAATTAAAACATATTAGGCTATCTGTGATGTTTATAAAAACAAAGAGTTATGTGGAATAGTAAAATTAATCATGATCATGATGACCAGTTTTTGAAAACCTACTATGTGTTAGGTGAATCTATACGCATCATCTCATTTACTTTTTAATATTTAAAGAATTCTACAATTAAAGGTGGCTCTCTACCTGTCTTACAGAAGAAGAGGCTGAGGCATGTCGAGTTTAAATAATTTGATTGAGTGAATTCAGATAGTTAAGTGAGCAGCAGAGGCTAGATGAGACAGAGAAGGGAGTGGAATCCTTATCCCAAACTTTTGATTGGCCGAATGTTTCTAGAAAGAGAGCAAAGGAGCCCCAGGGCTGACTGGACAGGCGGGAGAGTGGTGGATGACGAGCTGCTGGCTTTGTTTTCTTCCTGTGTGTTAATGAAAGAATGAAAGCCTGCTCCTCATGCACTCTGCGAAACTAGACCATCTGTGCTCCCTTATTACCCACACTTAAGCACACGTTATCATCCAAATACTTACTGTCAGTTTTTTTTTTCTTATTTCCTAAATTGTCCTGAAGGACTCAAATGGCACATTATGGATGTTCAGCTTTTATTTGACTGCTGTAGTATCGAATGGTAGGAAGAGGGAAGTGAAGTAGGATTTTGGAGTTACTCTTCTTGCTGAAAATTCAACTTGAAAAACCCTGAACTCCAGCTGAATAGATTACCCAATAAATTGTTTTATGCCCTAATCATCATGCCACTATGTTGTATTTCTTAGGTTCTTATTCAGGCTCAGGTCTTAGAACCTCGTTATCACAGTTCTCTGCACACAGCAAAGAACATCCTAGATTATCAGATCTAGGGAGCAATGCCCAGAACCAGCCAGGGCTTACATCAGCTAGGGTCAGAGTGTTTTTGACCCTCTGAGGCTCACCGTACCTGAATATGATTCCATTTACACCCCTCCTCCTGTTTCCTCTGTGGGGAGGGCGCTGTGGAGACCATAAAGCCTCCAGGGTGTTTCTCTCTCCCTCTTCCTAGAGAGCAGCATCTCCGTGGAGGTGGCCAGCAATGCCAGCGTCATCCTTGAGGGCAAGGACCTGCGCTTCTCCTGCAGCGTCCGCATGGCAGGCAGGCTGCAGGGTCGCTTCTCTGTCATCTGGCAGCTTGTGGACAGGCAGAACCGCCGCAGCAATATCATGTGGCTAGACCGGGATGGCACCGTGCAGCCAGGCTCGTCCTACTGGGAGCGCAGCAGCTTTGGGAGCGTCCAGATGGAGCAGGTGCAGCCCAACTCATTCAGTCTGGGCATCTTCAACAGCAGGAAGGAGGACGAGGGCCAGTATGAATGCCATGTGACTGAATGGGTGCGGGTGGTGGATGGCGAGTGGCAGATTGTTGGGGAGCGCCGGGCCAGCATTCCCATCTCCATCATAGCTCTTGGTGAGTGAGCGGTGGGACTGGCAGTGGGTCTGGCATGGAGACAGCTTCAGTGTCAAACACCTTATCCTGACTTTTGTCTGTCAGAGTTCTAGCAGGAAACTATGGCCAGTCTTTTACCTATACAGTTTGAAGTACTTTCCTTTATATCTATTTTGTTTCTTATAAGGGTTTAATTAATTTAGTGCTAGCAAGGACTAAGGGACCCACAGTGGATGATGGGGCTCCTGAGGGATAGCAATAGCTGGAAGCTGTGACTACTCCTCGTCTGGCTGGGAGAGAGTGATGTTATCAGAACTCCATCCAGGTTAGTGAAGCCACCCAGCCATAGTGGTGGCCCCAGGTGGAGGAGCATGGCCACTGCCAGCCTGGCCTTAAAGAGAGCAGAGTGGCTGAGCACTGTGTGGCATGTCTTTCCTGCCCTGCTGCTCAGGGGCCAGCCTTCCTGAAAGAGAGCAGAGAAGGGTATAAAATTATCTGTTGTTATTTATTTAGCATTTACTATGTTCCTGGCTAATCCTTAACACTTAAGCTAAGTTGTCCCATTGAATCCCCACCTAGCCAAGTGACAGACACTTTCATTTTATGGAGGAAACTGAGACTGAGACACATTAAATACTTTGCCTAAGGCTAGAAGTTTCTACTACCTGATGGGGCCCATACCTAACAAAGCTATTCCCTCATTAGCATGGAATGAAAAGATACCTTGAGATTTGCTAAAACCAAGGAAGATTAGATTTGCTTCTCACTGGGGTAAAGAGGCTTCTATCAACATTTATCTGCCTGGATATAAACAGTATATTAGATTTTAAATGACCAGTCTGTGACTTTGCTGGGAAAGAAATTTGTTATGTCAGGTCTTCCTGTTTATCAGGAGACATCGGTTGTCCTCAGCAACTTTATGTCCCACTCCCTGGGACTGTGTCACCACCTTCCTTGCAGGTCGGGATGGTGGTGCTTTTGGATACTTCCAGTAAAGACGGCAGCCCCGAGTGGTTTTTGTCCTTGACAGAGTCCTCCATTTTCTTACCCCTTTGAGATTAGAATTACATTTGTTTTCTAAAGCTTAATCCTAAAGATTGACCTGCTTTTTGCAGTAATTATATGGCTCAGATTTCTGTCTTAGAAACTTCCTCCAGTGATTGCGTTTCCTGATCAGCTCAGTTCCTGTGTCCATACTCAGCAACTATGTGGACCCAGTGAGATGGAACTTGGGGGACAACTTTTGGATGTCCAGTACTGTTTTTTTTTTTAACCATCCTGGAAGGTTAGGAATGTCCAATGAGTGATTAGAGTTAGTGAGGATTGTTTCTCTAGAAGTAATTTATGGTATCAGGTTATCCCCTGAGTTTTTTCTTACTCACCATATGTCTGGTGGTTCTCACAGCCAGAGGCACTGAGGGGCTCTGCCCTGGGATCTGGAGGCCAGCACTGTTCACCTGATCTCCACCACTGAGATACCTCTGGTTACAGCCATAATCAGGTGGCCCAAAGGATTAAACAAGGAAGAATGGGAGGGCACTCTAGATTAATTGAGGTTGTCTTTTCAGTCTAAAGTTAACAATGACACACATGAATTTTCATATCAGTATAATTAGATGCGGGTCCCAAATGTACAATGGGCCATTATGGCTGTTCAGTTAGAGCAGCTTGGGTGCTCTGTGACTGTGGCATGTGTCTGTGTCAGGACTGGACAAAGTCATTTGCTTGGGGAAGCTCTCTCCCCTTCAGGTGTGAGGCCAGGAGCACCTGGTGTGGGTCCTGTCCCTGAGGTTCTGTCCTACACCACCCTCATGCAACACCTACTACACACAGATGCACAGTGACTGTCAGAGATGCTTCATGTTTAAGGATGGGCCTCCGTGTCATAAACTTTTTTAAAGGGTATATAGAGATAGCCCATGAAATCCAAATCAAAGGTCCAGAGTTTTCAGCAAATTGTACCTACCTATTTGCCAACTTAACCTCCCCATAGAAAGCCAAAAGATTCATCCTGTGTCCAGTCTTTCACATTACAGTGTTTAAAGTACTTTTTTAAAATTTCTATTTCATTTTTTAACAAAATATTTAACAAAATATAGTATATCTCATGTGCCAGGTACTATTTGTAATATTTATAAACACTGATTTATTTAATCTTCACAGAGACTCATTTTACAGATTGGAAAACAGAGGCAGAGAGAAGTTAAGTAACTTTAATGTCACTTAGCTGGGAAGTGTCAAAGGCTTGGCTGCTGGCTCCAGAGTCTGGACCTTTAACCACCGTGTTATGCTTTCCATGGGTAAAGTAACCTAAAAAGGCCCCTGGAATCAGTTACATGTGGTTGGAGACTAACTCTGTCATTGACTTACCAAATGCTTGATATTGAGCAATTTTTCTAACCTCTCTCTGCATCAGTTTCTACATCTGCAGGAAGAGATGACAAGCCTGCCTGTTCTACAAGGTTGTTTTGGGGATTCAGTGGAGCATGATGAGAGCAAAGCAGTTGGCACCATGCTTGCACCTAGATAGTGCTCAATAAATACTGGCTACTGTTAGCTTTATGATTGTGATCAATGTATGAATATTAAACAGTATTTCCCGGCTGAAGGAACTCTGAGGTACTCATATTGAGGAGTCAGTATTAGAGCTTAGCAGTGCTGCCTATTCAATAAGGAATATTGAGAGACCCACAGCCACTGAGACTGCAGAACCCTGCATTTAGGACAATTGTCCCACCCCACTGGAGGTCCCCACCTGCTCTGTTCTTGGATTTCATGAGGGACGTGAGAAAGAGACTGGAGGCCGACTCCATCTGCTTCCCTTCTCGGCACCAGTTCACTAAGGGACCAGGAAAAGAGGTGTTGGGGCTGTGTGGTTGTGTTTTCCTCCTGTGCAATGGAGGAAATTGGCTTTGGGGTTTTCTTTTCCTGTTTTCTCATGGAATCTCAAGATTTCTAGGAGCAACCCTGCCTACATGCAATCAGTCCCTGAGAGGATTGTGATGTCTAATTCCAGGGGAGGAGCAAATGCACGAGGATCTCATTGGGAAGGGTTAGGCTAGTGCTGTTCAGGGGGAATTGTGGTGGGCCTTTCTTTGGAGTCTTGGAAACTCTTGGACTGGGCTTCAGCAGGATAGTAAAAGCAACACTAGCCTGAGAACCCAAAAGGGGCCCCGAGAGCCTCTGCTCCACACTGCTTGCTTTGCCAGCTGCCCCATTGCTGATGTCATACTGCCCTGAGAAAGCCACATGCCTCCTCTGGTTGAATCTCTCTGCTCTCTCTCCAGAAATGGGCTTCGCAGTCACAGCCATCTCCCGGACACCGGGGGTAACCTACAGCGACTCCTTTGACTTGCAGTGTATCATCAAACCCCACTACCCTGCCCAGGTCCCCGTGTCAGTGACATGGCGGTTCCAGCCGGTGGGCATGGTGGAGTTCCATGACTTGGTGACCTTCACCCGGGATGGAGGGGTCCAGTGGGGGAACAGGTCCTCCAGCTTCCGAACCCGAACTGCCACCGAGAAGGCTGAGTCCAGCAACAACGTCCGCCTAAGCATCAGCCGAGCCAGTGACACGGAAGCAGGCAAGTACCAGTGTGTGGCAGAGCTGTGGCGGAAGAACTACAACAACACCTGGACACAACTGGCAGAGAGGACCTCCAGCCTGCTGGTGATCAGGCTGCTGCAGCCAGGTGAGTGCTGAGGACCTGTGGGCTATGTGCCCATGCTGCCTGAGCAGACGTGAGGGAAAAAGAAAAGTGTGCATGGAGCCCTTAGCATCACTTCCCCCTTTCCCAGCTCTTCATTTAGAGACATTGCAAATCAATAGGAAGTTTTAAGAATCATGCAGTGGACACTTGTATTTCCTTTCCTTGATAGCCAGTTGTTGTCTGACGGCATTTGTTTTCTTCCTCTGTGTGTATGTTTGTTGTTGTTTTTGAGCCATTGGAGGCAAAGCTGTGGACATTGGGACACTTCTCCCTAAGTACTTCAGCATGTAACTCCTAAGAACCTACCCACCCACTGCACCATTATCACACCCTTGGGGTTTTACGTTAGTGTAGTCCTATCACCTACATTTCCCCAGTTGTCCCAATCATGCCCTTTATTTTTCCCTTTCAGATTAGGATCCAACCAGGGATCACACATCACATTTGTTACCCTGTCTCTTTAGACTCCTTTAATCTAGAACAATTCCCTAACCTGTGTGTTTGCGTGTGTGTGTGTGTGTGTGTGTATGTGTGTGTCTGTAGACATGGACATTTGTGAAATGCACAGGCCAATTGTTTTAAAGAAAGCCCTTTTCTTTACTTAACCTCATCTCCTGTAATCCTCATACAATTATGTGGAAGTGATATCATTGTCTCCTGTTCATAGACAAGGAAATTCTGAGTAAAGAGGGAGGGTAATAGGCACCTATTGAGCATCTTCTTTGCGTGAGGTACTGAAGGTCAGTTATTCTATTAGAATTGCACAACAACCCCAGGAAAGATTTAAGTGACTAGCTTAAGGTCATGTACCTAGTGAATGGTGGAGCCAGGATTTGAACTCCGGTTGTCTTTCTCCCACAATGTTGCCTGCACCCAGGCCCTGTCCAGTTGTATGGGCCCTGAATTTGAGCTCCTTTCTCTATGGAGGCTGAGTCTGTCTCAAAGCAGATCATCAGGATGGATTAATTTGGGGAGCATTAGTCAGTAGGGCTTTCTGCAAACACTCTCGCCTTCATCAGGCTCTTCCGCTGACATGCGGGAGGAGTTAAGTACATGCAGCTCTTATGGTTTTCCTCCATCTGTCCTTGTCTCCTGCCAGGTTAGAAGCTGGTGGAGGGTGGAGCCCAGGCGGTAGGCTCCTGTGTTCCTTCCCTCACCCAGCCTATGCCTCGGCTAGGACAGATACCTGTGCAGGCAAGGGCAAGGGTTTGACTTTGCAAAGATGGTTGGAACGTCTTGCCAAAGGGATTTTTCTGTCCACTAACAGCCATGGTTAGGGCCTGACCTGGTCTTCCCGACTACTTTAGGTGGCCACAGTGTTGTTTTCATCAACATGAGGTTAAATAACGGTAACCTTTGGGTTTCTCCTTCACCTCTTCCAACCCCATAACAGAGTTCTGTTCTGTACCAGATTTGGAACAAGTGAGTTGTATAAATGATGAGACTGTTCCCTTGGCCAACGAGAGCCTAAACTTTGACTGACAAGAGGCCCAGAGAAGAGGCTGTTTTACTTAAGTGGATTTTCAGGTTAGTGGAAGGTTAAGCAGAGACCCCATTTTATGTGAACCCTTGTTGTGGAAAATGTCGACGTACCTACTTGCCTGCGTTATTGAGTGGGAAATTAGGATTGTAATTGCACCTTTTTTGGTCCCCTCTGGCTCTCAAAGTCAGTTTTCTGAGCAGCATTGCCCATCACATGGTTCTGCAGCTGTAGAAGGTAGAGGAGATGCTGACCTGAAGACCTTGTCTGACATTGCCTTTTTGAATCCATCCCTAGTATTTGCCTGTTTCTGGTACTACTTGGAATCTAAGACTGGAGTGCCTAAGGGAAGAATACAGAATGAGTTCATTGAAGGTTCTAATTATTTGGATTAATTTATGGTGTTACTAAAGGCAGACAGGGAATAATATGTATGAAGTACCTCTTGGATGCCAGGTTTGTGCTTAGTGCTTTCCTCATGTTTCCTTTTTTAAATTTATCCAACAACCTAATAATGTAGGTGTTTGTATCCCTATTTTGCTAATGAGGAAACCAAGGCTCAAAGTGGTCAGGAATCTTGATGGAGGCAAGCCAGCTGGTTAAGGGGCAAAACTGAGATTTGAACTGAGATTGGAGCCCAGGTATCTCTGACTTCCATAGAGCAAACATTTTCCTTTATACCATAATTGCCTCCTGGGTAAAGTAGCTGGAGGGTTGGGAGACCCCAGATCTGCTCTGAGGTTGTCTTTGTGTCTTGGGTGTCTCGAGTTGGTTTCTGTTGTGTTTTCACTGTAAAATGAGAATGAACAGTGGTTGGCAGAGGAGACTTATGAGTATCACTGTACTTGGGCTGTTATGAGGCCTCTACTTAAAGGTGCACAGTAATATACTTTTATGGCCCTTTGGAGGCTAGGAAGAGCAAAGGTGGGTGCTTGAAGCCGTGCAGGACTCCCAGAGGACAGCTGAGACACCAGGAGAGTGCATCCCCTTAAGTGTTACTGTCTCTCCTCTATTAAATATTTATGCATTTAGCACTTAATATTTTCCAGAGAGCTTCATAAGAGTTTTTACTCTTTCCTGTATACTTTGGTGCTGGCGCATTGATTTTGGGGAAATAGAAGTGGAAAAATACATGAGAGCTGACTGTGTGCTGGAGACTGTTGGACACTTGGTGTATATTATCTCACTTAATCTTCACTGCAACCCTGGGAGGAACATATTGCTTTCCCATTTTATAAATGAAGTAACAGAGGCTCTGAGAGGTTCTCAGTTCCTCAAATTAAACACCTAGTGAGTGGGGGAAGTTGGGATTTGAATCCAGGTGTGCCTTGTTTAAAAGTAATTGCGGTAGGGAGACTTTGACCTTTTTAAAGGCTATGCAATCAGAGATTCTTCTTTCTGCATTCAGTTAATGCTGTCCTTTACAGAAGAATTTTCTCCTTGTAGATTGATGATGTGGAGGAGTTATGGCACTAGCGTTACTGGTAGTAACAACAGTGGCAGCTGATATTCACTGAGCATTTCTTGTAAACCACTGGGAATGCTTTACACATAATAACTTAGTTCCTTGTTTCTTAATCCATGCAGTGCTGTGAGGGGGACCGTTTTACCCAACTTCACAGATGAGGACACTGACACAGAAGTTACATAAATTGCCCAGTGTGCCATAGTAAGTGGCAGAGCCAGGATTCAAGTCCAGACAGGCAGTTTGGCTCCAGAGTCCAAGTTCCTAATTTTATTATTATATGTTCTAGACAAGTGCTTTTCTTCTCAGGAATCTTCTTTGGTACCGTATGCTTGTATTTAAAGTTTCCTCTCTCTGGTTAACCATTCCTGATTTCCTAATCCCCTTTAGCAAATCCTTAAATTTGTTTTTTGGAAGTTGGGGTCATAAGACACTGGTAGAGGTTCCTCAAGACACAGTTTGCTGATGGTGTAGAAGTTTTATCTTGTGCCTCTTTTAACTCCTGATTCTTCCAGCTTCTGCCACAAGGTGGCTCTAAGACCTGGGGATACCAGCGCTATCCTCTCTTCTTTTGCTCTCCCTGCGTACCTTGCCCCTCAAAACACAGATTCTTAGCCCTGCTCTGTTGTCTTCCATAGAAGTGTCCCCTGCTACCCCCGTTTTAAAGAATATTGTGTTAAATATTCGTATTCCATCAGAATCAAATAGGAACCCAGGGACTGTTGACTCACTCATGCTGGTCCATTTACCATCAGCCTTCCACTGCTTTGATATCATTTATCACAGCAAGCTTCTTTGTGGTCTGTGCCCCAGACTCGTCCCTGCTGATCCTGCCCCCATATCAGTATTCATCAGAATCTCTGGTTGGATGGCACAGTTGACTTGTGGATCTGTTATTTGACCATGCCCTGTGTGTGCTTCCTGTTGCATTTGCACATCCCCAACAGAATCTTCAAGGAATGCCATCACTGTCATGTTGCCATTGATCTAGCTTCGTCTGATCCCCATTGATCACATAGTGTGACCCCTCAAGGGGTGCTTAGGCAAGACTTTCAGCCAGTTCACATATTTGACTGTTAGCTCTTAATCAGTTTTCTCTTTTAATTGTAAAGCATAATTGCCTTGCTTCCTTCTGATTTTCTTTAGCTCAAAACGCCCTCCAATTACACATCCCTAAATACAGAAGCAGTAAGGGAAATGTCAGCACTCATTTTTCAAATGTTTATGACAATATCTTGGTTTGGCTATTAAAATTGACAAAGCCATAAACAAGCTCCCATGAGGACAGCCTCCAGTGGTGGAAAGCTGACTTGTCAGAGGGTGTATTCTGCTGGGATTTTACTGATGGGCACTCAGGATGAATATTTAATACCCTCTGGATGTTGCCAAATCGGTTTTCTTCTATTTCTTATTGCTGACCTGGCAGATTGGGATAGCAGAGGGCTTTTCTTTGACTTCCATGAGTCCAGAGCATGTGAACACTGGCTCTCCTTTCACATTCTGAGGGATGACTGCCCCATCCCTCAGAGGACTGGCCTCTGCCTTCTTTCAGGGGAGTCTGGGGTTCTCCTTCTTCCATCCCAGGTGGCTTCTGCCTGTTGTCTGTGCCAAGATAGAATGGGCATGAGTGCAAGAGCCCTAAGATGAGAGCCCAGCCCCTCCCAGATGCCTCAGGCCTGTTGTCATGGTAACACCGGGGCACTTGTTATTGGCATCAACGAGCCAGGGTCACTGCCCTACCTGCAGACAGGTAAGGCAGGGTAGGGCACATCTGGGTAACCTTCATTAGCTATTTCCACCTGCAGACTCTTGCTGCTTTCCCCTTGCCCCTCCCTCCCTGTCTCTCTGCATGCATTGAGCACCTACTAAGTGCCAGGTTGCCATGCTGGTGAGGCTGCTGAGATGGGTGTGTCACATTCCTGCCTTGCAGGCTCTGTGGGAGGCAGGAGGCCTAGGGACAGAGGAGAGCAGAAAAGCATTACAGGTGTGGAGGCAGAGCCAGCACAGGGCATGAACACGGGGCAGGGGGCAGGGGGCGTGAGGAGGGAATGGGGTAGGGGTGAGGGTGGGAGGTTGGGAAGGAGGAGTGGAGCATTTCAGGCTCAGAGAAGAGTGTGAATAAAGATAGTCATGGAGGGTGGGAGCAGCATGCTTATCTTGAGATGACTAAAGCATGGGGTCTGGGAGGGGTTCACCCCCAGGCAAGCTGGCAGGGATCAAGAAGTCCCTTTTGCACATGGGAGCATGGGGTGAGGGTGGGCATATGTAATAGCTCAAAGCAAGGACAGACCAGACAGCCTCGGTTTGAATCCCAGCTCTACCACTAAGCCAGCTGTGTGACCTTGGGCAAGTGTCTTTATAAAATTGGGAATAATATTTATTTCATAGGATTGGTGAGGACCAAATAGTTAATATCTATAAAGTGCTTAGAATAGTGCTGAGCACATAGGACCAGATGAAAGTTTGCTAAATAAATAAGAACATCCTAAACTCAGAAATTAGGACTTTAGCTCATACCCAGATCATATACTCCATTTTTGTAATAATTTATAATATTCCCTTTACCCAGAAATGAAATTCATATACAATATAACATTCCTAATCATATCTTTAAAATTTGCTATACTGTCCTAGTTGTGGGATAAAGAAAGCATTTTTTTTTATAAAGTAGTTCATAGTAAAATAATGTGTTTCAATGTGTAAATGCTCAGGACAGCTATGCTAGGAGGCACAGTCACAGTCAACGCTGTCCCTAAATGCACACTAACAGTCACCGTATCAGGCTTGGCACCATGAGCAGGACTGCCATCCTGACAGGGTTTCTGAAGTCCTGAGTAACTCTTGCTACAATTCTGAACAAAACAAAGGAAAATCCTCTCTTGACTGACCTGGCATATATTAAAACCATGCAAAATAAAAGTATTGTGATTATAGTAAAATGAAAGTAGGTTCTAGGCTCAGAGGCATAATTTTTGCCCACATGAATGTCATTTGAAAGTCACACAGGACACGAGGCAGAGTTTTGTTGCATGGAGTTGTCCCATATATGATTTTACATCTTTAATGGCTTTATTCTATTGAATATATACCCCTCCCCAAATCAATATGGCAACCAGAGACCTGCTTGCAATTAGCTGCCTTATTGAGAACTGCTGTCATGGACTGTGGGGTGGGCAGCTGTGGGCAGTAGCATGCCCCATTTGCCATTTAGGGAAATCCCCTGGCTGTGGCTAGGCCGAGAGGGAGGGAGTGTCACATGCAGGCCAATTATAAGAGCCTGAGAAGGAGATCATTGAGGGCCCAAATAGGGAATGGTCATGTGGAGAGAGCAGGGAGCCAAGGGGTGTTAAGGACAGAGGGACTCAGGGGTAGTAACAGTTTGACTGGTAGGCGCCTGTGCCACTGGCTTCCCATGCAGCTCACCCTGCATTCTTTCCTTGTCTCTCATCTGACTTGCTTCTCTCCACTTGAAACATCTCTCCTGCCGCAGACACTGGCCGCCTCTATCTCTAGCATTACTGTCTGTTGTCTTTAATAAAGAGCAGTGTCTTCCTCCCTCAGTGCCCATCTCTTTGCACCTGCCACTCTGGCTGCTGCTCACACCACTGCACAGAAACCGCTTTCTCCAGACTTACCGGCAACCACCTCAGCAGCACAGCTGTTGCTTCTCAAACTTGAATGTGCATCAGAATCAATTGGAGGGCTCATGAGCCTGCAGGTTGCTGAGCCTTACTCGCAGTTTTTCTGACTTAACAGGTGCTGGCAAATTCCCAGGTGATGCTGATCTGCAGATCCATGGCATGCACCCTGAGGGCCACAGGTGGTCAGGATCAAGTACAAGTTGCAGGCCCCTTCTAGTGTGGCTGAAGCTTACCTTTCTAACCTCATCCACTACACCTGAGCACTTGCTCCTCCTTGAATAGAGTGCACAGGGTAGTTGTCATCTTTCTTCACTTGTCCCCTTTCTCTGGCGTGCCCTTTCACTCTCCTTCTCCACTTGTTTCTCAGGGCCTAGCTCAGAGGCCACATACCTTTTGAAATGTTCTCTTTTCTATCAAAATCAGAATTGCCCCTCCTTTTAAAAAGTAACCACATTTATTCAACTATTCATTGATTAGTTTAACAATGATTGGATCAGAGTCCCTGCCCTGCATATGCTTAGAATTTTGTAAGAAAGAGAAGACTTTAAAAATTACCTTCGTTGTAAGGCAGCAGTAACAGCTATAGTGGAGCAAAAGGGAATCCTTTATTGAAGAAATAAATGAGTTTTGAGTGAGAAGAGCACGCACAGAGTGGAATCTGAAGGGAGGGTAGGCTGGCTGAGAAAGCTGCTGCTGGTCTCCGCTGTGGAGTTCTTCCCTCTTCCTGTTGTCTCACCTTGAAACCACCCTACCCTGGCTTGTAACAAACGCAACAGCCTCTCCTACCATACAAAACACAGATCTTCCAAGTTTTAATCACAAGCCTGGGAAGGAAACTCTCCAGCTGCAGAAAGAAAGGGCCACTCCCTCAAAGCAGGGCCTGGCCCCTGGGGGCTGCTGTGAAGGCAGCTGCTGGCGTGAGCAGGAGCAGCTCTCAGACCCTCTTCCTGTCTCTTGCTGGATTCTTTCTTCCTCCTGCCAATTCACTGTTGGGGGTTAACCAAGCCTCACTCTTTTCTTTCACGTCTGCATTTATGGCCTCTCAAAGCCCGTTCACTCACACGCCAAGTCCAGGGTTTCTCAGGCTTGAAGCTACTTGTGAATCACCTGGGGATCTTGTTAAAGTGCAGATTCTGACTTACTGGGTCTGGGGTGGGGCCTAAGAGTCTGCATTTCTAACAAGCTCCCAGTGCTGCTGGTCTGAGAACAGCACTTTGAGCAGGAAGATTACCACTTATGCTTGACAACTCCCAATCTAAGTGTTGAACTTTGAACTTGGGACAAGGCACAGAAACCAAAAAGGAATGAAAATAGCTAAAATTCACTGGGTGTTTGTTATATACCAGGTTCTGTGCTAAACTCTTTTTATAGACAATTGCTTTTAGTCTGCACAAAACTCCTAATGGAGATAGAGACATTGTTCTTATTTTGCAGATGAAAACACCTGTGGTCTCTAAGTGGGCAGGGCTCTCCTAGCTCTGTGGAGGAAGGTGGTGCACGCAAGCTGTACACCACCCAGGGCAGGGCTCTGGCAGGACATGGGAGGGCTCCCTAATTATATGTGGAGATTCCAGTCTCCCCTGTGCCTCAGGAAAGGTCCTACGTGCCCTGGAGATGTGGGAGGAAATCCAGAGCATAGAATAAGAGCTGACCCCTTGCCCACCTGTCAGACATGCACCAAATTTAAAAAATGCCTCTCTTTCAAGCTTCTCAACACTTCACAATATTTTGACACGGGAAGGAAAAAAAATGGAAATGCTTTGGAACATTTCTCTTCCTTGAATTCTTGTTCTCAGACCATGTGACTGAATAGAAGTTTACTCACAGGATTCCAGTTTAACATATGCAGTTACTGTAGCAATTGAGGTTTCCTTAGTAACAGTTGCAAAAATAATCCAGTCTCAATTAATAATACATTTTAAACCTCATTCTACTCCATGCTGAACAACCCAGTTTTTTTGGCCAAGTACCAGATAATTCAGGTGGTGTCATTTACACTGATATAGATATCATTTGCATGCGGTGAATTGGGTTGGAAAAGAATGAAAAGGGAGCCGGTTGTTTCAAGTATTATAGGAATCCAATCTGAAAAGTCGACTGGCAAGTGAATGCAAATCTAACTTCCAGAGCTTGGGAGCTTAATGGTAAACCCTGTCCTGGATTCCTAGTGTGCCCTAGAGGACTTTCTGCATTTGAAGAAGGGAGAAGGCAGAAGATTGGACTTGCTAACAAAAAAGATGAACCCGGGAGGATGGGGCCGTGGCACACAGGATTTCTCTCTAAGTGGTGCCTGGTGTGTTCTTGATGGCGTGAGAAGGTCTGTGGGTTTGTGAATTCAACAAGTCTTCCTGGAGAGAATGTCTGATTCACCGCCGGGAGATGCTCCGCAGTGTTGCTCAGTCATGGCATTGGGAATTGGACTTTGCCACACCTTGGCTTGCTAAATCCTTCCATCCATTCAGAACATTTGTCTGTGTGTTACAGGGAGACCAAGTGGCAGTCTGTGGCTTTCACAAGTTTTGGTTCTGTGATGCATGGGACTCAATCAACCCTTGATGCTGCCAAACCAAGCTTAAGCCAGCTGGCAGGCCAGGGTCATGACCAGTGGGCTGGGTCCTGGGTCTGGATGCAGTTCCTGGGGTTGAGCTGGACTAAAGAGACAAGAGTCTGACCAGCAGAGTGCTGGAGCCTGGCCAGGCATCCCTGCCCTGCCCCTGCCCCTGCCCTCCACACAAGCTCGGTTGGAGGAGGCCTAGGTTGCTGTCCCTGGGTGGAATCTGCACCTTGCCCCTGCTTTCTTTCTCAGCTGGGAAGTGGTTTGGTCCCTGTGGCGGAAAAACTAAGTGTGAAGAGAGTGGTGGAGGTGAAACAATGCTTGTGCTATTAGTTCCCTAAGAGGAACTTAGAATTGTTTTTTTTTTTTCATTTTTAGTAGCATCAGAGGCATGGGTGGGGGAATGCAGAGCCAAGGTTAATGATGATAGGGTGGGTGAGATCTCAAATCACCTTCCTAAGATGGATTTCATTAGACCTTGGCTTCTTGCCACTGGCAAGGTGAACATCGTCATTAATTAGCTGCTGGGGAGGCGCTCCACAGGCTGCCCTCTTGTCTGTTTTTGGAGCGGGACAGTGAGGAGAAGGGAGGATTGCAGTTGGCTTTGCCTTGTCCCGTGGTTTACTGTCTTCTCAGCCTTCTCTCTCACTCCCCTAGAGGAAGCCGCCTCTCCCCGCCCCCGCAGCATCCTCTAATTACCTGTTGCCGTGTTTCTCCAATGTGCTCTCATTCGCTCACCCACTCATTCACCTATTTCAGCAAACACTGATCAAATGCTTTCCTGGCCCAGGTGTTGTGCTAGGCTCTGGGGGTGCAGTGATAAGAATGTCCGCTAGGCCTTCCGCCCCATGAGGGCTGGGACTCTGGCTTACTCTTCAGGGCATCCCCAGCACTTAGCATCCTGTGGGAAACTGAGTGGGCACTCCGTAAATACTGGTTGATTGAGTGGAAAGAGCTTGATCCCTGCCCTGCGGGAGCTCACCATCTAGGATATGGGAGAGAGATGTGAGGACACACAGCCCAAAGATATATAGAGGGTGCTGAGGAAGGGTATGGAGCCCAGGGGGATGGGAATGAGGGATAAGTGGAGAGAAGGGTGAGGGTGGGAGGTGGCAGAAGGAGACAGGCAGAGAGGACAGCAAGGGCAAAGGCCAGCACTCAGGGAAACTGCACCAGGGGTGTGCGCCTGTGGAGGGTGCCTGAGGGTGAGTCGTGAGAGATGAGTCAGGACACTTGGGTGAAGGCCAGATCCTGAAGGGACTTTGTGCTGTGAAAAAGAATTGTTTCTCTCTAGCCCGTAAGTAGTTCAGAGCCATTAAACTTTTCAAGCAGAGACCTGATATAGCTAGATTTGTACTTCAGCAGGATCACCCTCAGAGGCCCTGTGATGGTGGGCTGTGCAGGCAGTGGATAGGGGAGAGATGGTGAAGGCCTAAGCCAGGCACATGGCAAGGAGGAGACAGGGAAGGGTATTTAGCGGTGGCCTGGGCTCCGTGCTGCCTTCCTCACACTGAAGCCAGTCGGTGTTAAATCCCCCAGGAACTGTGCTGGAGGAAAACTGACTCAGAGCCTCAAGGTGGATGGGCCACGTTTCTGGGAGTCTGTGGTGATTCTTGTGTTCCCCTTTCCTTTGCAGTGACAAAGCTGCAGGTGAGCAAATCGAAGAGGACCCTCACCCTGGTGGAAAACAAGCCCATTCAGCTGAACTGCTCAGTCAAGTCTCAGACCAGCCAGAACTCCCACTTTGCGGTGCTCTGGTACGTCCACAAGCCCTCAGATGCCAACGGCAAGCTTATCCTGAAGACTACCCACAACTCCGCCTTCGAATACGGTACTTACGCGGAGGAGGAGGGCCTGAGAGCCAGGCTCCAGTTTGAGAGGCATGTGTTGGGGGGCCTGTTCAGCCTCACCTTCCAGAGAGCCAAGGTCAGCGACAGCGGCAGCTACTACTGCCACTTGGAGGAGTGGCTGCTGAGCCCCAACTACGCCTGGTACAAGCTGGCAGAGGAGGTTTCTGGGCGCACAGAAGTCACTGTGAAACAGCCAGGTAAGGCCGCAGGGCACGGCTGTCCTGGGCCAGTGGGTTTAGTGCAGAGACTGCCTGGGGGTGGGTGGGGCTCTGTGGGGCTGGTGTGGAGAGACTGTCTGCAAGGTGCATGCTGAGTGTGGGTGCAGGTACACAGACCATCACCCTAGCACACTGCAATCCCATCCATTTTACCTGCAGTGGGTCCTGATGCTGACGGCAGACTCATGGAAGCATCCTTGACCCTGCTTCTGTGGATAGCATCTTCACCAAGGAGCAGGGCAGCTGTGGTTAGCAAAATGTGGCAAGGCAGGGTTCATGGCAGCTCCTGAATCTTCTTCTGGGTTTGCAGTTTGCACCCTGAATCTTGGGCTGACACCAGCTCCACACCCAGAGTTCCTACCTAGAAGGCATTTTCTGGTCTTATGCATCTGCATCCCCCTTCTTCCTTAGCTCCCAGCCCAGCCCAGACAAGCCTTTCCTGTCTCCAAACTGAATCATTCCTCCTCTGGCCCTTCCTCGACCCCATGGTGTAGCCCTTATTCCTCTCCCTCACAGGTGGCACTCAACCTCTGCCAGAATGCTTCCAGGGAGGGAGAGCTACTCACTCTGCAAGCCTCAGTTCCACTTTTGGGCAGCTCTGATTGTTGAAAAGTTCACTTTCCTGTAATTTCCCTTTTGAGATCTGCCCATGGAAAAAACAAAGAGAAGTCTGCGCCATTTCCTTTCAAATACATGAAATGTATGCCCCTTCTCTGTTAAAAATCTCTAGTTCTTTCAACTTCTCACATAGTGTAGCCTTAAGTGCCTCTCCATCCCTTATTCTCACATCCCTACAATTCGTTGTTGTCTCTGCCTGTCCTTCCTGATGGGCCATGGAGGGTGCTGTGTTGCCACTCTTAGCCTTGCTAAGAGTGACAATTCTGGCAGGCTGCAGACCATGTGTGGACCTTGATCTGAGGGCTTAGAGGCTTCGACCTGCCAGCACTGTGGGGGCACCCACCCTATCTCATCTCATTGAACGGGGCAGAGCAGGTGAGGGCATGATGGACGGATAGGCCTCATCCCCCTGCTTCCGTTGCCTGGGGTCCTCGGTCAGCCTGTCTGCTCAGACCCCTGAAACTGGGGGTTGAGGAAGGACCCTCCTGGATCACGTGACTCTGTTCAGTCCAGGTGACTAGGGTCCTTGGATTAACAGCTCCTAGAGCCCAGCCTATAGCCCTGAAAGTTGGGGAGAGGGCCTGTTAGGAGAAGCATCCCCTGCCTTGGGGTTGTAGTAGTGATCTAGGCTCCTCAGACCTTGTGGGGCCTCAGATGCTTACATCTCCAGCTCCTCCTGACATGGGCATCTGGCTGCAGCCCAGCTCTGTGGCCCCATCTCCCAGGGAACCTTTGGTCTAATCTGCCTCCCGCTGAAACCCAGCCTCATTCAGCCCCACCGAGGCTTTCAGAGTTCAGGTCTCTCATTCAGGGTTTGAGACCCCACCGGGCTCAGAGAGACCTGCAGCCTGCAGCGATCCCAGATCACACAGCCCCAGGGATGGGACCAGGAGCCAGCCCACATCCCACCTGCAGCAGTTCCTGTGCCTTTAAAGCCTCCCCTCCCCCCTGCCCCGCCCCCAGTCCACTGGGGGAGGGAAGGAGGAGCTGGGTCACAGCAGGGAATCTTAGCTTGGTTTTAGTGTGCTGCTGGACGACCAGACCGGGCGTCGAGTGAGCCCAGAAGTGAGAGCAGTTGGTTGCGCCCCAGTGCTGTGTGACCCAGAGGCGCCACTCACCCTCTCTGAGCTGGTGGACATCATAGGTGGGGAAGCTCAGGTCAGGGCACTCCCATGAGTATCTGGAGTCCTGAGTCCCATTCTCAGCTCTGCCATATGCTTGCTGCACTCTAGAGGAGTTCCTCTTCCTCTCCGAGCCTCGGTTTGTGTACCCGTGCTGTGGGAGTGAGTTGCACTTTGGGGTGAAGGGGGCAAGACTTGTGTGGGCGCATCCTGCAGAGGGATCCCACAGAAGGGGAGAGCCCTGGGTTCTTTATCCGACTGGGTCTGGGCTGGGGGGGGGGGCTCTGTTTCTTGGCTGAAGAGTTTACGTGAGTTTGAGTGAGGTATGCGGGTGGGTGAAGGAGGGCTGGGGGGAGTCACCTGACTTGTGCGAAGAAGCTCTTGAGAGAGCCGTGGCTTCTTGGAATTAAGAGGAAAGAGTGCAGCATGAACAAACAGGCCCTGGAGGATCTGGCAGCCCTGAGTGGGGGTTGGGGGTCAGCTCTGGAGTAGAGCCAGAGCTGTGATGGGGTTGGGGGGACCCTGTGTCCTTGGGCCATGCTTGCCTCGTTCCTGGGTTCTGTTTGTGCCTGTGGATTGGGGTGGGGCAGGGCTGGTTGTGCGAGGGGTCATTGCCCAACTCCAGGGGGCACCTGCCACCTCTCAGCTATATATATAGGGATATATATAGTTCTTTCTACAGGTTTCCAGCAGGTAGTGGTTATTAAATCTTACTGAAGGGGTGTTTTTTCTGATTCTCAACTCTGTGCCGCAAGGGTGGAAACTGTGAGAGACAGATTCCATCTCCACATCTGGGTAGTAAGCATCCAGTCCAGGGGTGTAGACGGTCCTGGGGAAGCAGCCAGAGATCTGTACATTCTGATATCCAGGGATAGCGACTCCAGGCTGGGGGCTGGCAGGGTAAGGGGTGGGTGTGTCCTGGGCTCACCCACAGGTCTGCAGACTTCCTGGAGCCAGCTGACCTTGGTAAATCCCTTTTGTCTAAGCTTCAGTTTCCTGCCTGTGAATGGGGTTGGGGCTGTGCTCTGGTTTCACCTTTGTGGCTCTGGGGTTGTGGTGACAAAGCCATCAAGCTGGGTTGAAGGATTAACCAGGAAACCTCAGACTGGCTGCCGTGTCTACCTCTTCCTCGTACTCCTCTCTCTGCTGCATCCTGGGAAGCTGCTCTGCTCAGCCTAGATGAGGCTCAGTTGTGTGTGTGTGCACGTGCTTGCACGTGTGTTGGAAGTGGGTGGTATTGATACCAGAGTCAGTGTCTCTGGGTGAGTGAGGCTTGCACATTTCTCGGGACAGGGAACTCACTACCTTATGTGCCCAGGACAAGAGCTGTGGGGTCTGGAGAAGACTTCTAGGCCAGCTCCTGCAGTCTTTCCTCAGGTGACATGGCTTCCCCGGACCCACTTCCCCCTAGGTGCCCTCTCTGCATTCAGGGGGTAGAGGGCTGACTGGGACAGAATGTGACACACTCAGCATGTGAGGAAAAGCCTCCTTCATTCTGTAGGCCCTACCTCTATTAACATGTCCTTTGATAAAGTGACTCCCCTCCTGTCTCCCCTCTCTGGAATCCTCAGCTGCTGCCAGGCTTCAGCTGTGCCCTATTGAAGGCAGCTCTGTCTCCCTACTTTCCCCAGCCCAGGGTTTTCCTTTTGGGGTCAGCTGCAGGGATCTGGGCCATCCTTTACCCACTCAGACTTTCTTCCTGCCCACCTGCTGCTGTGAATCCTGTATGTCATATACATGTGTGTATATATATATATATAATTATTATATTTATGTAATTTATATAATATATTATAATATATAAATATATATAGTATTATATATAAAATTATACTTTAAGTTCTAGGGTACATGTGCACAACGTACAGGTTTGTTACATATGTATACATGTGCCATGTTGGTGTGCTGCACCCATTAACTTGTCATTTACATTAGGTACATCTCCTAATGCTATCCCTCCCCCTTCCCCTCACCCCACGACAGGCCCCAGTGTGTGATGTTCCCCTTCCTGTGTCCAAGTGTTCTCATTGTTCAATTCCAACCTATGAGTGAGAACATGCATGTCTTATATGCTCTCAGGCAGAGAGGAAACTGCTGAGCTGGGCAGGGGACAGAGCCCTGTGGCTCTCCACTTCAGACCCCTCCCGGCTGACTGCCATGGAATGCAGCCACTCAGCAGGGCCAAATCCCCTGATGTTCCTGTTGGCTGTCTAGCCTTCAGGGACAGGTCATGGGGCCTTGGTTCCTGCCCTGTCATCTTCCCAGTCACCCTGATCTTCAGGGGGAGGAATAGCCTGAGAAAGGGCTTGGTCATAGCACCTCCATCCTAGGGCTATTGAGGATCTCACAGTTGTGTGTCTGGTGGGTTCTGTCCAGAGCCCGTTTGAGAGCAGTGGATGACAGGACAGGCCTATGTGACCCAGGCAGGAAGCAATATTGGGTCAGCCTTCATGTCCCCTTCTGTCAGCTTGGGGCAGCCTGGAAGGATGATTGTGGGGTAGGTGTTATGGGCACGAAATAGACCTCAGGTGGAGGCTGCAGGGGCTCTCCAGCACTGTAGACACAGCAGGCCAGGATCAGGGGAGGGAGCCATGACTCAGGGAGACTCTGGCCCATATCCCTGGCAGATGAGGGCCACAGGGGAATGGGCAGCACTGTCCAAAGTCCCCTGGGCTGGGTCCGCAGCTGTTCCTGGCTCAGACTTCTTGGTGGGCTGGTCAGAAACATGCAGTAACTTGGGGCAGTTACCAGGTGGCCAAGTCTGCACTGCTGGGCTCTGTGAGCTTGGGCCAGCTCAGGCCCTCTCTGGGCCCTGCCTTTCTGGGCTGTTCAGGTGGTTCCTCGGGCCTGGGGTGCTAATGTTTCTGGATGGGCAGCAGAACCAGTCTGCACTCAGGGCCCCAGGCCATGTTCCCGGAACACACTTTTAGCATTGACAGCAGCGTGTGGTGAGGCCCCTTAGTCTGGGTTCTGGTCTAGTGCCAGGGGCACCACTACTCCACCACCTCCAGAGCCATCTCTGGGACACTGGCTGTGAGTTCAGATGTTCTGAACAGGGACAGGGAGAGCCAGAGGGACCCAGCCTGGGGCCCACTGGAGGGGCTTGTGGGCAGACAGTGCCCTTTGGAGGGAACTGAGTCTGAAAGGAAGGAAACCCTTTCCCCGGCTCATAGCACCTGCCATCCAGGGCCCTGCCAGGGCTGCGTGAACTTTAGTCATGTGGTGACAGGCCAAGTCACCGTGCCAAGTCACTGTGTGCCTCCTTGCTGCTGTGACGTCAGCTTCCCCATCCTCCCAGCCAGGCTGGATCTCTGTGAGAGGCCTGCCTGTCCTGCACCCTGTGCGGATGCCTCCCACTGTCCACCAGGGCTGCTGGGCACCCCCTGGCTGGTCTCTTGGACTAGGTAAGCTCATGGGTCCTCTGGCCGCTCCTGCTCTTTCCCTGCCTCTGCTCCTCCTCGGAGGTGGCCACCCCCAGATCCCACTCCCAATTCGGAGGCCCCCTGAGGAGTGCTGCAGGGGGCCTCAGGCATGGCTCTGAGCCACTCTGGAGAGTGGGGGGGCCCAGCCAGTTCTGTGGCTGGGATTTTCCCAGGCAGACAAGTCTGTCTCTTCCTCCCCAGCGGGTGCAGCCCAGAACTGTCTTCTGAGGAAGAGGTGCTCTCCTGGGCCCCCACTGTCCCCAGGCCTCAGGTAAGCCCATCAGGGTCACAAGGAAGGGGTTCTGGGTTTGAGGCCAACCATAGCAGCTGACCTACTTTCTAGCCTCAGTTTCCCCTAGTGTGTGCAGCTCTCACACTATTTGGGTGAGAACCAGGCCTCTGGGCTTGGACATTCTTTCAGTGAGTTTTGAGGGTGGAGGGATGGGAAATGGAAGCCCAGGACCTCAGCAGGGTGTCTTCCTCCGAGCCGGGGACATCTGCCTATGGGAGGCTTGGCCCACCCTCCCTTGCTGACCTGCCCTGGGAGGAAGGCACAGGGCCCAGCACTGCCTACTCTCCTCCAAGTTCTTCCCAGCAGTCTAAGCCTGGCTGGGTGCCCCCTGCTCCTCCAGGTGCCTACTTGGGCCTTTGGGTAGACAGATTAACAGACAGGGGAGGCTAGGTCATGGTTGGACCACCCCAGGACCCTGACCGGGGGCTCAGCTCATGACCCTGAGCCTGGGAGAGATGAGGCCATGCCCTCCAGGGCACTCAGCATGACCCGGCCCAGTGGACGGGACTGGGTAGCTTCCTTGGTGCAGGGGACTGTCATGCTAGGACAGGGTCACTCACCAGGCCAGGCCCCTGCCCCATGACTTGTGGTGGAAATGTCCTTTTGTTTTTGTTTTTTGCTTTTGTTTTTTTGAGACGGAGTTTTCCTCTTGTTGCCCAGGCTGCAGTGCAGTGGTGCAATCTTGCCTCACTGCAACCTCCACCTCCCGGGTTCAAGCAATTCTCCTGCCTCAGCTCCTGAGTAGCTGGGATTACAGGCACCTGCCACCATGCCTGGCTAACTTTTTGTATTTTTAGTGGAGATGGGGGTTTCACCATGTTGTCCAGGCTGGTCTCCAACTCTTCACCTCAGGTGATCCACCTGCCTCTACCTCCCACAGTGCTGGGATTATAGGCGTGAGCCACTGCACCCGGCCATGTGATGGGAATGTTCTGTGTCCATAATAGATGCTGCATATTGCTGGCCCAGCTCCTGAGGCTCTTTGGACCTCCAGGAATCGGTGTCTCTATCAGGGACCCTTAATCCTGACCCGGACTCCCGGCTGGGACCCAGGGTGTTGGAGTGGCAAGAGCGCTGTCAGGCCTGGTGAAGGGTGTGAGCTGTCCAACGGGGCAAGGAGGAGGCAGGGCCTGTTCTGTAGTTGGACAGACAGAGCCCTCTAGCAGCTTTCTGGAAGACTGAAGGGCAGGCGATGTTGGAGGGAGGGAGTGCAGGCAGCAGCTGTGAGGGAGTTCAGGTCAGAAACAGGTGGCACCTGGATTCACGCTGTGGTTGGTCACGGTGGGGATGAGGGGCTGCTTTGGATTGTGCTGGGGATGTGGGGTGGTGTGCTGCTGCATGACTACTGCCAGGTCTCTCTGCTCTTGGTGTCTGCATCCAGGGCTGGGAGGGGGTCAAATGTATCACACTATCGGCCCCAGGCCCACCAAGCCTGGGGAGGTGGCCACACTTCCACGATGGCATCTGGATGTTCCCTGTGTGTGGGGAGGGCACAGGGACTCCATTCATAGACCACCTCTTGGACAGTGTGTCTGCCTCTGAGGTCAGACGCTCTGCACTGGGACAGGGTGGAGTGGAGGGAAACCCAGCTTGGGGCTCATTGGAGGGGCTTGCTGGCAGACACCTCCCTTTGTGGGAAACTCACTGTGGGAGAGGGGAACTCCAACCTCTGTCACCACATCCCTCTTCCCTGTTGTCACACCTGTCACCTGCTGCCATATCCATGAGACTTCCCAAGGGTCACTGCTGCCACTCACTGCACAGCCTGGAAGGGAGTCCACAGGAGACATAGAGTGAGCAAGAGACCTGTGCCACTCAGGCCTCCTGGGGGTGTCCCCAGTGCAGCCATGATGATAATCACAGCTACCATTCACCAAGTCCTACCCACAGTCTAACCTACTCTATTCACAAAACTCCCAGCAGCAAGGCAAGTGAGGTGCTGCCGTCATCCAGGCTGGACAGTTCAGTGATTTGCCTGAGGCCCCACAGCAGGTGAGTGGCAAGTCCAGCGTCAGAGCAGGGCAGGCTGGCAGTGCCCCCTGAGCCCCCTTTGCCATGCTTACCACATGCACATCCTGGGCTTCTGCAGGAATGCCCTGTCCCCTACCTGCCCTGCTCCATGCAAAACCCTCTTTGAGCTGTGCCTGGGAGACGTGCTGAGAGAATTCATGGAAACAAATGTGTTACTGACAGCCTCTTTGCCTCCAGAGTTCAACTGGAGACAGAGAAACCAGCCAGAGGCAGAGGGAGGTAACACGGAGTCCCCCAGAAAGGTCTGGGCTGCGCGTGCTTCAGGTAACCTCCCTTGACCTTCAGGAGAACGAGAAGGCTGCCTGATCAGAGAGTCTCTGAAGATCCTGTGGCTGCAGGCTTCAGCAGAGTGTGAGGGAGACCCCAGTTATTTCCTCAGGTGTTTCCACCAAATCCTCCTGTCTTTTGTGGCCAACACCCCAGGCAAGTCTTGGGGTCCCCGTCTGCTGCTGGACGGTAAGTCCTGTCCCCGTGGCAGTGAATCTGTGGGGTGTTCTGATTGTGGGCACTATGGAAGCTAAACCCCATGCTCCAGGTGGGGTGGAGGGTCTTCAGAGGACTCCTGGACAGTGCCAGGCTCTAAGCTGAGGTGGGGGACACAGGAGAAACCAGGCCAGGCCCATCCCTACTGGAGCTTCTCCCTAAGCAGTGGAGGCTCAGCCACTGTGAGGAGGTAGGCAAGGCCCTGCAGAAAGAGGGGTGAGGAAATCTGGGGGCTCCCAGGAAGGGTCGCTGCTGGAGATGGGGTTCTTACCAGGATGGGCTCTGAAGATAAGCAGGGAGGATTTGGGAGGGCAGAGATGAGGCCCAGAACTTCTGGCAGAGAGCATGGCCTGCGCAAAGGTCTGGGGGCCTGACAGCCTGTACGTATTCTGGGAAGCAGGAAGGAGACACAGGCCTTGTGTTTCTGAGCCCCGACTTTAGACTGTGCCCTGTTGGGGAGGGGCCAGGGAATGTCTGAGGCTGGGCCTGACCCTGCTCCTTACCCCGTGGGAGCAGCAGAGCCATGAAGAAGAAGTTAGTGGTGCTGGGCCTGCTGGCCGTGGTCCTGGTGCTGTTCATTGTCGTCCTCTGTCTCTGGCTGCCCTCAGCCTCCAAGGAACCTGACAACCATGTGTATACCAGGGCTGCCGTGGCTGCGGATGCCAAGCAGTGCTCGGAGATTGGGAGGTGAGTGGGGCAGGGCATGGGACATGGGCCCTGAAAACTGGGCAAGTGGACCAGAGCAATACCTTCACCCCTCTGAGACTCAGTTTCCCCACATGTAAGCTTTGCTTGGACTCTCTCAGTAGCCTTTGGGAAGGGGATGGTGACTCCAAGAGCAGGATGTGGGTCTCCTAGAGCCAAACAGGGCCCCTTTTCTCAGTTCTAAGAATCTCTGTCTCTTTGGATAAACTCCACTGTTTTGTTGTTTGGTGGCTATTTTTACTTATTTCTTCCTATCTATCTATCTATCTATCTATCTATCTATCTATCTATCTATCTATCTATCTATCTATCTATCTATTTAGAGATGGAGTTTTGCTCTGTTGCCAGGCTGGAGTGCAGTGGTGCAATCTCAGTTAACTGCAACCTCCGCCTCCCAAGTTCAAGCGATTCTCATGCCTAAGCCTCCCAAGTAGCTGGGATTACAGGCGTGTGCCACCACGCTCAACAGATTTGTGTGTGTGTGTGTGTGTGTGTGTGTGTGTGTGTGTGTGTGTGTGTGTGTGTGTGTGTTTTCCGAGACAGAGTATCACTCTGTTACCCAGGCTGGAGGGCAGTGGTGCAATCTTGGCTTACTGCAGCCTCCCCCTCCCAGGTTCAAGTGATTCTCCTGCCTCAGCCTCCACATTAGCTGAGACTACAGGCATGTGCCACCATGCCCAGCTAATTTTTGTATTTTTAGTAGAGACAGGGTTTTGCTGTGTTGGCCAGGCTGGTCTTGAACTCCTGACCTTGTGATCCTCCCACCTCTGCCTCTCAAAGTGCTGGGATTACAGGTGTGAGCCACTGTGGCCTGGCCTAATTATGGTGTTTTTAGTAGAGATGGGGTTTCACCATGTTGGTCAGGCTGGTCTCGAACTCCTGACCTCAGGTAATCCACCCACCTGGGCCTCCCAAAGTGTTGGGATTACAGGTGTGAGCCACCATGCCCGGCTTATTCTTTTCTGGTTTTGTTTTTTTGGATAGGAGACAATTTCTTTCTTTCTTTTTTTATTTTATTTTATTATTATTATACTTTAAGTTTTAGGGTACATGTGCACAATGTGCAGGTTTGTTACATATGTACACATATGCCATGTTGGTGTGCTGCACCCACCAACTCGTCATTTAGCATTAGGTGTATCTCCCAATGCCATCCCTCCCCCCTCCCCCCAAGGAACACTGTTGCCCAAACAGGGACATGAAGGGCTTATTCTTTTTTTAAGGTGGAGTCTTACTCTGTCACCCAGGCTGGAGTATAGGGGAGCGATCATAGCCCACTGCAGCCTCAAACTCTTGGGTTTAAGTGATCCTCCCGCCTCAGCTTCCTAAAGTGCTGGGATTACAGGTGTGAGCCATGGTGCCTGGCTTCTACTGTTTTATTCTATTTTAGACTCTTATCTCATGTTATATATAAAGATCAGTTCCCTTCTAAAGACTTAAACAGAAAAAATATTATGTTTTTCATATTTTGAGACAGGGTCTTGTTCTGTCACCCAGGCTGGAGTGCAGTGGCGTGATCATAGCTCACTGCAGCCTTGAACTCTTGGGCTTAAGCGATCCTCCCACCTCAGCCCCCTGAGTAGCTAGGACTACAGGCATGCATCACACCTGACTAATTTAAAAAGACTGTTTTGTAGATATGGTCTCACTCTATTGCCCAGGCTGGTCTTGAACTCCTGGCCTCAAGTGATCCTCCACCTTGGCCTCCCAAAGTGCTGAGATTACAGGTGTAAGCAACCATCTCTAGCAGGGAAAAAAAATGTTATTAATGAAGTATAGCAATTTCCCTTTTTGTCCCAATTATAAAAATCATGTACATTTGTTTGCTTCATAAAGAGGAAACTGTCTGGGCAAGGTGGTCTACACCTGTAATCCCAGCACTTTGGGGGGTTGAGGTGGGCAGACCACCTGAGGTCAGGAGTTCGAGACCAGCCTGGCCAACATGGTGCACTCTGTCCCTACTAAAAATATAAAAAGTTAGCGGGGCTTGGTGGTGTGCGCCTATAATCCCAGCTACTCAGGAGGCTGAGGCAGGAGAATCGCTTGAACCCAGGAGGCAGAGGTTGCAGTGAGCTAAGATCATGCCACTGCACTCCAGTCTGGGCAACTGAGTGAAACTCTGTCTCAGAAAAAAAAAAAAAAGAAAAGAAAAAGAAGAAACTGTAATCCCAGCACTTTGGGAGGTTGAGGCGATAGGATTGCTTTAGACCATGAGTTCGAGACCAGCCTGGGCAACATAGAAAGACCCTATCTCTACAAAAAAGACAAAAAATTGCCCGGTGTGGTGGTTCTTACCTGTAGTCCCAGCTACTCAGGAGACTGAAGTGGGAGGATTGCTTGAGCCCAGGAGGTCAAAGCTGCATTGAGCCAAGACTGTGCCACTGCACTTCATCCTGGGTGACAAAGTGAGACCCTGTCTCATAAAACAAAGGCTGGGCACAGTGGCTCATGCCTGTAATACCAGCACTTTGGGAAGCCAAGGTGGGTGGATTACTTGAGCACAGGAGTTCTTGACCAGCCTGGGCAACATGATGAAACCCCATCTCTACAAAATACACAAACAAACAAAATTGGCTGGGCATGGTGGCATGTGCCCATAGTCCCAGCTACTTGGGAGGCTGAGATGGGAGGGTCAATTGAGCCCAGGAGACTGAGGCTGCAGTGATCTGAGATCACACCACTGCACTCCAGCCTGAGCAACAAAGAGAGACTTTGTCTCGAAAAAAAAAAAAAGAGGCCAAGGCAGGCGGATCATGAGGTCAAGAGATAGAGATCATCCTGGCCAACATGGTGAAACACGGTCTCTACTAAAAATACAAAAATTAGCTGGGCATGGTGGCATGCACCTGCAGTCCCAGCTACTCAGGAGGCTGAGGCAGGAGAATGGCTTGAACCCGAGAGGCAGAGGTTGCAGTGAGCTGAGATCGTGCCACTGCACTCCAGCCTGGCAATAGAGCAAGACTCCATCTCAAAACAAAAAAGAAAGAAACTAAAAACAAAAACCCCAAAACTCGAATGGACTTCTCTTCCATCCTCCTTTGGGCAGGTGGGCAGCAGGGTGTGTATGCAGGGCCAGGGTGGAAGCCTGCAGGTTCTCATGCCTTTATGTGCCACAAGGCAGGGATGCACTGCGGGACGCTGGCTCTGCAGTGGATGCAGCCATTGCAGCCCTGTTGTGTGTGGGGCTCATGAATGCCCACAGCATGAGCATCGAGGGTGACCTCTTCCTCACCATCTACAACAGCACCACCCATGAGTGCCTCGGAAGAGGAGAGGGAGAGGGGCAGGGGTTGTGGGTTGGGCCGAGGCACAGTTCGGTGGCCCCCAGGCTCACGTGGCATAAAGGGTTTGGGTGGGTGGGCCTGCCTACCTGCTTCTCCTTCTAGGAAAAGCTGAGGTCATCAATGCCCACGAGGTGGCCCCCAGGCTGGCCTTTGCCAGCATGTTCAACAGCTCGGAGCAGTCCCAGAAGGGTAAGCCATGCTGCAGACTTGGGGCATGGGTGCAGAGCTGGCTGAGCCACCGGGAAGGGGCCTTGCCCACAGGAGCCTGCTCCCGTCAGGGTTCAGGGGCAGTTCTAGCACCCCCCATCCCTTCCTGGCCCCATAGCACCGTCCCACAATGAGTGGTCAGGACCATCATCACCACGGTAAAGGGCCAGGAGCTTCTGTTATTTCTGCTAAGGCCTCCGGGGCCACTCTGTGCAGCACATGGAAAGAATAATTATTATGCTAGCAGACCTCATGGACCAGGCCTCACTGGGGCCCACGCTCTGCTCTGCGCTTTTCACCCACGAGCCTCTCACAACCCTCCCTGCTCCTTTGGGCTAGGGGATGCTGTGTGGATTCCCATTTTACAGGGTGAGGATGCTGAGTCTCAGACAGGTCATGCAAATCAGCTGAGGTCACACAGCTGGGAGGTGGTGAAGCTAAAATTGAACCCAGGCTGTCTATATCCTGCCTTTTCAACAGGCATCCCATTCACTCATTTGTTCATTTGTGGGGATGGCGCTCTAGAATGTGAGGTGGAGTCTCTCTTTTCTAATCTGGTCTTAAGTGGAGAGGAGGCCCCCAAATTCCCCAGGTACCTGAAGGGAAGCCACTGTCCATCCAGGAAGCCACTGTCTGTCCCCAAAGGAGGCACAATAGATTGTGAGATAAAAGTTGGAGGATGGGAGGGTCTCAACAACTCAACGCCTCTAGTCCTAGCACTTTAGGAGGCCAAGTCAGGAGGAGGACATGAGCCCAGGAGACCTGCCTGGACAACATAGCAAGACTCCATCTCTACAAAAAATGGGAAAAAAATTAGCTAGGTATGGCGGTGTGTGCTTATGGTCCCAGCTACTCGGGAGTCTAAGGTGGGAGGATCACTTGAGCCCAGGAGGTTGAGGCTGCAGTGAGCCATGATTATACCACTACACTCTAGCTTGGGCAACAAAGTGAGACCCTGTCAATAAAAAAAGGCTGGGCCTTTTTTTCACAGGCTCACGCCTGTAATCCCAGCACTTTGGGAGGCTGAGGCAGATGGATCACCTAGGTCAGGAGTTCAAGACCAGCCTGGCCAACATAGTGAAACCCTTTCTCTATTAAAAGTACAATAAGTCGGGCATAGTGGCACAGGCCTGTAATATCCCAGCTACTCAGGAGGCTAAGGCAGGAGACTCGCTTGAACCCAGGAGGTGGAGATTGCAGTGAGCCGGGATCATGCCACTGCACTCCAGCCTGGGCAACAAGAACGAAGCTCCGTCTCAAAAAAAAAAAAAAAAAAAACAAATTGGAGGATGGAGGGGCAGGACACACTCACCATAGCAGGCCTTAGACTTCAGGTGGGGGTCCTGGGTGGCGCCCTTTGGAGTCTTCTGCAACATACTCAATCTTTGATTTTTTTTTCTTTTTTTTTTTTTTGAGACGGAGTCTCACTCTGTCGCCCAGGTTGGAGTGCAGTGGTGCGATCTCGGCTCACTGCAAGCTCTGCCTCCTGAGTTCACGCCATTCTCCTGCCTCAGCCTCCCGAGTAGCTGGGACTACAGGTGCCTGCCACCACACCCGGCTAATTTTTTGTATTTTTTAGTAGAGACGGGTTTTCACTATGTTGCCCAGGCTGGTCCCTCGATCTCCTGACCTCGTGATCCCCCTGCCTCGGCCTCCCAAGGTGCTGGAATTACAGGCGTGAGCCACTGTGCCCCGCCAATCTTTCATTTGTTTTTAATACTCATTGAGAAACTCAGCATCTGTAGACATGAAGTTGCTCAGGGTAAGAGAATGCGGGAATCATAGGCTTGGCACCTTGTGGATGCTTAGAATCATTTATTTAACTAGAATGTATTGAGCATTGTCTTAAAGAATCAGCTGTTGTTCCTGAAGCTGGGGTGAAAAACAAAGATGGCAGAGGAAATCTGTGACACTCCAGGTGGGAAAAGAAACTAGGCAGGTGCGGGTGTGTTACGGGCTGTAGAAAAACACACCTGGAGGGCCTCAAAATCTGGGACTCTATGGAGGGTGACCCAGTCAGGGAAGGAGACATCTGAGCAAAGACCCAGAGGCAGAGATGGGGTCAGGGGAATTATCTCCTGGTCTGCTATCCAGGTGTGATGGCAGGGACAGAGCCCTGTGGGGAGCTGGGGAGGCTGCAGCAAGTGACCCAAGGGAAATGGCCCAGGTTGTGTGGGATCTCTTAGGTTATGGTGAAGCCTCTGCTTCCTGTCTGAGGGAAGTGGGGGCTCGTGGAGTGTGTGAGTGGAAGGGGATGGATCTGGCCTACGGATTGCTGTGTAAGGGGCAGGGAGCATGTGGGGACCTGTCCAGAGGTCACTGCAGTAATTCGTGGAGAGGGTGCTGGGAAGTGGCTGATGCTGGACAGACACACTTGGAAGTGGAGCCTGTGGATCTGAGGATGGGTTGGGTGTGATGCTTGTGTAGGGAGTCCCCGGGGACCCCTGATCTTTTGTCTGTACCTGGAAGGATGGGGTGACCCTAATGGAGACAGGCAGAGTTCTCAGGACGCAGGTTGAGCAGACACTCAGAGCTCGGTTTTGGGCACGGTGAAGTTTGAGATGTTTTCTTCGAGCAGGCAGGTAGATACTCAGGTCTGGTGATCAGAGGAGCAGTCCAGGCCAGCAGGTAAATTTGGGAGTTAGTGCATAAATGGAGGCTGAAGATCAGATGTCAAGCAGACCACGAGGAGAGAGAGCAAAGACAGAGGGGAGAGTAGGAGCTAGGATGGCAGGCGGGGGAGACTCGGGTGGAGCCAGGTGCTGGGATGCAGGGGCAGCTCTCAGGGAGAGTGATGAGCCCAGTAAAGCTGAGAGGGGCACTGGGTCTGGCAGTGTGGGGGTCACCAGAGAACTTGGCAAGTGTGGCGGCATGAGAGTCTGATTGGCCTGAGGTCAGGAGAAGATTTTTTTCTGATATTGATACATGATATTTTCTATATTTATGGGTACATGTGAGTGCTTGTTACATGCATAGAGTGTATAATGATCAAGGCAGGGTATTTGGAGTCTCCGTCACCTTGAATATTTTTCATTTCTGGGTGTTAGCACCATAGTCCTCTCTTCGTTACTTTGAAATATACAAAATACTGTTGCTAAGCATCATCACCCTGGTCTGCTATCAAAGATTAGAACTTCTCCTGTCTTGGCTGGGCACGGTGGCTCACGCCTGTCATCCCAGCACCTTGGAAGGCTGAGGTGGGTGGATGACCTGAGGTCAGGAGTTTGAAACCAGCCTGGCCAACATGGCAAAACCCCATCTGTACTAAAAATCCAAAAATTAGCCTGGTGTGCTGGCCTGTGCCTGTAAACCCAGCGACTCGGGAGGCTGAGGCAGGAGAATCGCTGGAACCTGGGAGGCGGAGGTTGTAGTGAGCTGAGATCATGCCACTGCACTGCAGTCTGGGAGACAGAGCAAGACTCCATCTCAAAAACAAACAAACAAAAAACAGAACAAAACAGAAAAGAACTTCTGTCTAACTACAAGGTGGAAGGAATCATGTGCTGGGTGTCAGACCTTCCGGGATGTATGTGCAGCTTCTAGGAATTGAAACCACCAGCTCTTGGAAACTTGTGCCAGGCTTCAGGGTGGGAGAGGCAGTTCTAGAGCAGCAGCCGCCAAGCCAAGCCAAATGGCCCCAACATCTCTCGGAAGAGCAGGAGAGTACCTGGGGGCAGAGGCCATAGTTGTACCTTTCTGGGCAAAGGGTCAGTGTCTGTAGTGTCCATATGGGCAGTGGGGCTCGGGGGGAAGCAGACCCAGGGGTCTGTTTCCAATGACCTCCTCAAAAGTCAGAACTGGAAGGCAAAACCCCTTATAGACTGGGTGCACCTGTAATCCCAGCATGTTGGGAGGCTGAGGTGGGAGGATTGCTTGAGGCCAGAGTTGAGACCAGTCTTGGCAACGTAGCAAGACCCCTGTCTCTACAACAAATAAAAATAAAAAACTAGGCTGGGAGTGGTGGCTCACGCATGTAATCCCAAAACTCTGAGAGGCTGAGGAGGATGGATCACCTGATATTAGGAGTTCAAGACCAGCCTGACCAATCTGGTAAAACCCCGTCTCTACTAAAAATGCAAAAATTAGCAAGGCATGGTTGTACATGCCTGTAATCCCAGCTACTTGGGATGCTGAGGCAGGAGAATTACTTGAACTCGGGAGGTGGAGGTTGGAGTGAGCCAAGATTGTGCCATCGCACTCCAGCCTGGGCAACAAGAGTGAAACTCCATCTCAAAAAAAAAAAAAAAAAAAAAGCCACGTGTAGTGGGGTATGTCTGTAGTCTTAGGTACTTCAGAGGCTGAGGTGGGAGGATCGCTTGAGCCTGGGAAGCCAAGGCTGCAGTGAGCCATGATTGCACTACTGCACTCCAGCTGGGACAACAGAGTGAGACCCTGTCTCAAAACAGATAAACAAACAAAAACCCTTATAGTTGGATGGAGAAACTGAGGCTGCGAGAGGGGACAGGATGGAGGTTAAGGCTCAGTCTTGCCTCTCTGGGGCAGTAGAAAAGAGGAAGGGAGCCCTTTCTTGGGGCTGGCTGTGCCTTGAAGGTGGCCTGTGCTTGACCTGGGTCAGGGTGGGATCTGCTCTTGTTTTGGCACATTCTGGTGGAGCCCATGAGTCTTACAGGATAAGCCCTTGTGGTCAGCGAGATGGGAGGGGGTCTGGCCTGGCACAGGATTTTAGACATGCAGGCACCTGCACAGACAGACACCTCATCCTGGGACAGCACAACCCAGCCGCATGCTACTGCTTCCCCTCCTGTGCCCTCCTCAGACATCCCTGGTCCATGTACACTCCTACCTGCTGAGCCCCTCTTAAAAAAAATTAAACATCCCCTCCAAAAAAAAAATTAAAATTAAAAAATAAATAAAAAAATTAAAAATCCCCTTCTGCTGGGTGTGGTGTTCACGCCTGTAATCTCAGCTACTCAGGAGGCTGAGGTGGGAGGATTGCTTGAATCCAGGAGTTCGAGATCAGGCTGGGCAAGATGGCAAGACCCCAACTCAAAAAAGAAAAAGAAAATCTTTCCTCCTAAGCCTCATTGCCCCATCTGTAAAACGAGTCAGGGACTGTGCCTGGGATGCTGCCTGCGAGAGATCCCGATGTCCCCCACTCAGGGTCACTAACTGTGGCTCTCTCTCCCCAGGAGGGCTGTCGGTGGCGGTGCCTGGGGAGATCCGAGGCTATGAGCTGGCACACCAGCGGCATGGGTGGCTGCCCTGGGCTCGCCTCTTCCAGCCCAGCATCCAGCTGGCCCGCCAGGGCTTCCCCGTGGGCAAGGGCTTGGCAGCAGCCCTGGAAAACAAGCGGACGGTCATCGAGCAGCAGCCTGTCTTGTGGTATGTTTGTGGGTGCGGCCCCCTGACACAGGCAGGGCAGGCACAGCCCAAGGACCTTGCAGGCTGTAGCAGCAGTGGAGCGGCCCTCTGCCTTCAGGACCCTGCGCTGATAATGGGATGAGGAGATACAGACCCTTCCCACCACGTGTGGGGACACATTCTGAGCGTGGGGTCCCAGTGGCCACTGTGGCTGGCCATGTGTCCTGAGTGGCAAGGGACACTAGGAGGTCCCCGGAAGGGACACTAGGAGGACGAGTGCTGAGTGACGGGGCCACCCACCTGTGACAGGCGCCGCCCCTGCTTTGTGCTGGTCTCCTGTGTGGGCAGGTGTGTGGGGTGGTCTGGCTAAGTCCACCCCACCTGCTGCCTCACATGAGCCCCCTCTGCCCCAGTGAGGTGTTCTGCCGGGATAGAAAGGTGCTTCGGGAGGGGGAGAGACTGACCCTGCCACGGCTGGCTGACACCTACGAGACGCTGGCCATTCAGGGTGCCCAGGCCTTCTACAACGGCAGCCTCACGGCCCAGATTGTGAAGGACATCCAGGCGGCCGGTGAGTGGGTAACCTCAAGGGCCCGGGTGAGGAACTCTGCAGTGGAAACCCTGAGATGTAGCCCAGAGCCATGGGGTCCTCCTGTCTTGCCTGAGCCTGCAGGAAGTTCCTGGTGGAGGAGGGTCAGTGACTGGCCATGTGGGTCCACAGCTCCTGCTTATATCAAAACCAAGAGAGGCCACACAGTCCAGGAGAGCAAGTCCCTGTTGGGGTAAATGCAGGTGTAGGCAAGAGCCAGGGCTGGGGAAGCACTAGAATACAGCCTGAAGATCCAGGAGGACTTCTTGGAGGAGGTGGTGGCTGGGCTGCAGATAACTTCGTTAGGCAGAGAGAGGAAGGGATTCCTAGCAGAGGAACAGCTGGGCTAAGGCCCAGTAGAGGGGGCTTTGATTCACCAAGAGGGTTACAAGGGATGAGGGTCGCCTTGAGAGAGGCATGGGGAAGGGGATTTGTGGGGCAGGGGCCTGGAGCTTGGCTGTGGCTTTCTTCAGGTAATTTTTGTCACTGTTTCATGGAGGAGGGTGATTAGCTTGTCGACCTTTACCACTGAGGCTGGAAATTGGCATGCCAATACCCTGTCTGTTTGGAGCTGACTCCAGGAGAATTAAGAGCCTCCCTCCCTCCCTCTCTCCATTCATCGTGAGGAGAAGAGGCCAAGCAGCAGGGACACCGGCAGGAATTCTCCAGTTAGAAAAGGCCCTCTGAGCCAGGTGCGTGGCTCACGTCTGTAATCCCAGCACTTTGGGAGGCCCAGGCGGGTGGATCACCTGAGGTCAGGAGTTCAAGACCAGCCTGGCCAACATGGTGAAACCCTGTCTCTACTAAAAATGCAAAATTAGTCAGGCATGGTGGGTTGTGCCTGTAATCCCAGCTACTTGGGAGGCTGTGGCAGGAGAATCGCTAGAACCTGGGGGGCTGAGGTTGCAGTGAGCCGAGATTGCACCACTGCACTCCACAGAGTGAGACTCCATCTCAAAAAAAAAAAAAGAAAGAAAAGGCCCTCTGAGGCCAAGCTTGGTGTCTCATGCCTGTAATCCCAACACTTTGGGAGGCTGAGGTAGAAGTTGAGGCCAGGAGGTCCAAGACAAGGCTGGGCAACATAGTGAGTCTACAAAAAAAATATTGAGAATCTACATAAATATAGTGGGGGTGGGGGTGGGGAACAAGAAAACAAAAAATTCAAAGCATAGTGAAAAGAAATATAGCAAAACCCGGCCGGGCATGGTGGCTCACGCCTGTAATCCCAGAACTTTGGGAGGCCGAGGCGTGTGGATACAGGGTCAGGAGATCGAGACCATCCTGGCTAACACAGTGAAACCTGTCTCTACTAAAAATACAAAAAAAATAGCCAGGTGTGGTGGTGGGTGCCTGCATTCCCAGCTACTTGGGAGGCTGAGGCAGGAGAATGGCGTGAACCTGGGAAGCGGAGCTTGCAGTGAGCCGATATCACGCCACTGCACTCCAGCCTGGGAGATAGAGTGAGACTCCATCTCAAAAAAAAAAAAAAAGAAATATAGCAAAACACAACAAAAAAAATTAAAATTTGCTGGGTGTAGTTGTGCCTTTAGTCTCAGCTACTGGGGAGGGTCTGCTGGAGGATCACTTGAGCCCAGGAGTTCAAGGCTGTGATTAAGCCACTGCACTCCAGCCTGGGTGACAGAGCAAGATCCTATCTCTAAAAAAAAAAAAAACAAACAGAAAACACTCTCTGGCCACAGATGAGAGAAGGCAGACAGGAAGCCACTAAGCCAAGCAGGCAGAGGGCAGGTGGCCCCAGACCAGCTGTCAGGTGGTGAGCAGTGTCAGGGAGACAGGAGTGCCAGAGCTGGTGAGGTTCCCAAGGAGGTGAGGTTGCCTGTGGCCCCCTCCCAGGGCACAGTCCCACCCCTCCAGTAGTGCACTCCGTCCTCCCTGGTAGGTACAGGCTTTTCCCCACCACCATGGTGCAGCCATGCCTGCCCCCAACCCCACTGGTGCAGCTCCATCCTCCACGCAGTGGTGCAGCCCCATCCCAGTGCCCATTCGAGCTGCTGTCCCATTGCAGGGGGCATTGTGACAGCTGAGGGCCTGAATAACTACTGTGCTGAGCTGATCGAGCACCCGCTGAACATCAGTCTGGGAGACGCAGTGCTGTACATGCCCAGTGCGCCGCTCAGTGGGCCCGTGCTGGCCCTCATCCTCAACATCCTCAAAGGTGAGTGGTTGCACCACAGCCGTGTGGTAGGACCCATGACACTGCCTCTCTCTCCCCACGCCCCACCCCTGCTGCATCTCTGCTCGCCCCCTATGCCACATCTTTCCATCACTGAGCTCCCGAGGTGTGTCCCTGCATCACAGCTCACCATGTCCTGAAGGAGGCAGTGCAGAGCGACAGGGCTGAAGCGGGCAATGCTCAAGGGTTGGAGGAGGAACAGGAGTCATCAGGAGGGAGAGAGGTGCAGGAGCTCAGGGCTGCAGGGCCTGGTCCAGAGGGTACCCTGGTCCAGTGGGTGACCCTGCCACTTGGTCACTGAATGGCCAGAGCTGATGCGTGACGTGAGGCCCAGGCTCAGGAGCCCTCACCTTACTTCACTCTCACCACAGCCTTCTGAAGCAGCTGCTGCTATTGGTTATTAAACGCTCCTTGAGGTGGGCAAAGTGGCTCAGGCAGTTGTTAACCCTCTGAGCCCCTCAGAGTCTCTGGGGCTCAGCAACATGCACCTGGCTCTGATCAACCAGGGTACAGCTTCTCCCGGGAGAGCGTGGAGACCCCCGAGCAGAAGGGCCTGACGTACCACCGCATCGTAGAGGCTTTCCGGTTTGCCTACGCCAAGAGGACCCTGCTTGGGAACCCCAAGTTTGTGGATGTGACTGAAGTAAGGGGCAGGGGCTGGCCCACTGTGGGTGTGGGGCCTGCTGTAGAGGCATCGGGTGGGCTCCCCAGGGTGGCTACAGCCTCACATATGCTTTCTGAATCCATTCCTGCCACAAACTTTGATTGCGGGCCTACTGTGTGCTCAGATGGACTGGTGGGTGACCCCCAGTCTTGGCTTCTGCCCCACAGAACTGACAGTGTGGGGAATTAGTGGCCACCCTCCTACCTCAGGTCCTTTGCACATGCTGTGGTTCTCGAGTGCTCAGTGCTGAGATGAGGAACACATGGGGGCATTGCAGCCCTCGGGCATGGTGAGATGGATGGGTGAAAGGGAGACGGCCAGGTGAACAGAGACCTCGGCCACCCACTCCCTGTCACTCCAAACTAATGCTTCCCAGATGCCACCCTCAGCCCTGCACCACCTGACCCACTCACTCAGTAGCTGCCCCAGCTCCACGCTGGGTCCCTATAAGACCCTGTCATATCCCTTCCCGCTGAGGATCCTCACATTCCTCCTTACCTACTTGGGTCCTTGGCATTCCTGGGTGGATCTGCAGACCCCCCCACACTGACCAGTGACCTCCCAGGAGGGGCGTCAGCTGCCCGGGTGGTGTCTTCTCTTTCCCCGTGAGCATTCTGCACCTCTGACTCCCGCTGCAGCCAGTGACCTGGTGTCTTGTCTCTCTGAGGGGACAGAGGCACTGCAGCGTGTCCCTCTGCCCTCCCTTTTGGCTAAGGCCAGCTCTTTCATCTACTTGCTGGCTCGGGGTGCTGTTCCTACAATGCTCCTTTCTGCCTCTGACGATTTACTTCTTTATCACGGATTATTCCCGAAAGAAAGGCAGCTGTTGTTGCTCTAGAAATTTCTATCTGCTGCCTCCTTCTGTCCTTTGCTCCTCTTACAGCAAACATGGCTGGGCTATGTCCTCTCTCCCTTCAGGGTATCCTCTCCCCTGCTCTATCCCCATGCCACCAGATCTCCATGTCCAGCCTCAGTTTCCCCATCAGGCCCCACTCAGCAGCATCTCACACAGCTCACCACACTCTCCTCGAGTTTTCATTTTGCAAATTTTTCGCACCTACAAAAATGTAAAAAAATCCCAAAACTGCCCAAGCATCAATGTTCCCTTTTCCTGGAGTCTGCAGTGTGGACGTTTCTGCCAGATTTCCTAACTCTCTCCGTCTCCACCCACATCTATTGGGATTCGTGTTTTTCTGAAGGATTCCACAGTAGGTTACTGATGTCACACCTCAGGGTGTGTCTCAAAAGTGAGACTTGAACATAGCACAGCAGGATGTCGGGGTGACACAACCTGCTGTCCCTTCTCTTTGCCTACAGTAGGCTCCCTTGGCTGTTTGGTTTTTGTTGTGTTTTTGTTTAGACACAGAGTCTCTGTCATCCAGGTTGGAGTGCAGTGGTGTGATCTTGGCTCACTGCAGCCTCAACCTCCAGGGCTCAAGGAATCCTCCCACTTCAGCCCCCTGAGCAGCTGGGACCAGAGGCACATGCCACCAAACCTGGATAATTTTTGTATTTTTTTTAGAGACAGGGTCTTGCCCAGACTGGTCTCAAACTCCTGGGGTCAAACTATCTTCCCACCTCAGCCTCCCAAATTGCTGGGATTACAGGTGTGTTTTTTTTGTTTGTTTTTGAGACAGAGTCTTGCTCTGTCACGGAGGCTGGAGTGCAATGGCGCTATCTCAGCTCGCTGCAAGCTCCGCCTCCTGGGTTCACGCCATTCTGCTGCCTCAGCCTCGCGAGTAGCTGGGACTACAGGCGCCTGCCACTGCGCCCAGCTAATTTTTTGTATTTTTAGTAGAGACGGGGTTTCACCATGATTGCGATCTCCTGACCTCGTGATCCGCCTGCCTCGGCCTCCCAAAGTGCTGGGATTACAGGCATGAGCCACCGTGCCTGGCCTGTTTTGTTGATTTTTAAAGCCCAGGGCAGTAGTCTTGGAAAATGTCCCACATCGTGGATTTGCCTTTCTGTTTCCTTGAGGGCAGTTTCAGACAGAACACCTTTCCCTGGGATTGGTCAACTAATCTGTGGGTGTTGCTGAAACTTTATTTTATTTTATTGTATTTTATTTTATTTTATTTTATTTTATTTTATTTTATTTTATATTTTATTTTTGAGACGGAGTCTCGCTCTGTCCCCCAGGCTGTCCCCCAGGCTGGAGTGCAGTGGCGGGATCTCGGCTCACTGCAAGCTCTGCCTCCCAGGTTCACGCCATTCTCCTGCCTCAGTCCCCCAAGTAGCTGGGACTACAGGTGCCCACCACTGCGCCCAGCTAACTTTTTGTATTTTTAGTAGAGACGGGGTTTCACTGTGTTAGCCAGGATGGTCTCGATCTCCTGACGTCGTGATCCGCCCTCCCAAAGTGCTGGGATTTCAGGCCTCGGCCTCCCAAAGTGCTGGGATTACAGGCATGAGCCACCGTGCCTGATGTTGAAACTCTCTTGAGGCATTTTCTTCGGCCTTTGGGTCCATCCTCTCTGTCTCCTCCTTGACCTCCTCATCTCCTCCTCGCCACTGCCTTGGGGACCTTGGCCAGGCTCATGGCATCCAGCAGCCACTCAATGTCAATACTTCCATGTTCATCTCTCAGCCTGCCCTTGCCTGTGAACCCATGCTTATTTATTTATTTTTTTATACTTGCACCCATGCTCTTCAGGTCTGATGAAGTGTCCAATATCAAGCTTCTGACCATCCCCAAACCTGCCCCTTCTGCAGGGTTTATCTCGCTAGTCGGCACCATCCTTGGTTCTTCTCTTTCTCCCACCCAGGCCATCATCTCTTGCCTGGTTGATACCCACAGCCTCCCCTTTGGGATTTATCCTTATCCCTGTCATAGCTGCCAGAGGGACCCTGTGAAAACACTCCCCAGCCTGCTCATTCCTCTGCCCTAAGCCTGCATGGCACAGAGCAAAAGCCAGTTTTTATGGGACCTAGGAGGTCCTGTGGGTTGGGCCCCAGCCTGCATCTTCATCCTCTTCTCCCCACCCCACTCCATTCACTCTCTGCCTATCGCTCACCAGCCTACACCACCTGCCTCAGGGCCTTTGCACTGACCATTTAGGCTGCATTCCAGGCTCTTTTCACACGTTGCCTCCTCTGAGAAGCCCTCCCTGACCACTCTGCCCATACCTCATGCCTCTTGATTCCTCTTACCTGGCTTGTGGTTTCAGCACTTTCCCTGTGTGTGTTTGTTTTTCTTGGCATGAGGGCAGGACGTAAGTGTCTGTTCCCTGTTGATTCCCCAGTGCGAGGCATGCAGTGCAAACTCTAGAAATATTTTTTGCATGAAGGAATGAGTGATTGAATGCGGCAAGGGTCTGGAGGCTCAGGACCAGGCAGACAGACATTCAGAGTTACTGAAACGCAACAAAGACAGGGAGTCAGACTGGTCGTGCAAGGTCCTGGGCCTGCCCTTGGGTCCTGGGGAGCCACGGAAGGTTGTGGGTGCTAGAAGGTTTTGGTCAGAGTCACAGTCAGGGGCCTTCTGAGACCTGTGCCCCCTCCCTACCCTCCCTCCCCACCTCATCAGGCCAGCTCTGGGGTCTCGGCAGGTGGTCCGCAACATGACCTCTGAGTTCTTCGCTGCCCAGCTCCGGGCCCAGATCTCTGACAACACCACTCACCCGATCTCCTACTACAAGCCCGAGTTCTACACGCCGGATGACAGGGGCACTGCTCACCTGTCTGTCATCACAGAGGATGGCAGTGCTGTGTCCGCCACCAGCACCATCAACCTCTAGTAGGGGCTGCTGGGCCGCCTGGGTGGGAAAGTGCCAGAGGCGGGTGGCCCAGGGACCGCCCACTTATCCAGTAAGGTGGCTCCGTCACCTCTTTTCCTGGTGGGAAACTGAGGCCCAATCTTGGTAGCTTATCCTGGGCCTCTCAGTGAGTATGTTTCAGCCTCAGTGGGTGGATAGGGACCAGGCTGGGCCAGGCAAGGTCGGGCGCTGTCTGACCCGGCTGGGTGGTAGCTTTGGCTCCAAGGTCTGCTCCCTGGTCAGCGGGATCCTGTTCAATAATGAATGGACGACTTCAGCTCTCCCAGCATCACCAATGAGTTTGGGGTACCCCCCTCACCTGCCAATTTCATCCAGCCAGGTATGGGGTGGAAGTCCGGGGGTGGGGGGACTGGGGTGGAGAGGGGCGGGTGTCCTGGGCAGGCAGCTGACGGGCATCCCTGTCTTCTCCCATCAGCCGCAGGGAAGCAGCCGCTCTCATCCATGTTCCCAACGATCATGGTGGGCCAGGACGGCCAGGTCCGGATGGTGGTGGGAGCTGCTGGGGGCACGCAGATCACCACAGCCACTGCACTGGTATGCGTCACCCCTTTTCTCCCTGGCCCTTCCCACTCCGCACAGCCCCCAAGCCATGCTGATCACACTCCCAATGCCCCAGACCATCATCTACAACCTCTGGTTCGGCTATGACGTGAAGCGGGCCGTGGAGGAGCCCCAGCTGCACAACCAGCTTCTGCCCAACATCACGACAGTGGAGAGAAACATTGACCAGGTGGGCCAGGGGTTGGAGAAACTGAATCACGGTGTGGGGCCCCAGAGCATCCTGGGCTGGAGGCCTGGATCATCACAGAGTGGACAATGGTTGGTGTCGTCTCTCTAGTGTCTGGGCCATCTGGAGCCCCTGTGCCATGAGGGCCAAATCCCCTGCTCCAATGAGACCCAGAAGGCCCCAACCTGCTCTTCCTGATGACCTGGCCTGAAATGGCACCACCTGGGCTGAAGCCTGTGACCACACAGGCGTGGTTCAGGTGGCATCTGGAGCCCTGCTCAGGCTTCCCCTCTCCTCCCACCCCCAGGCAGTGACTGCAGCCCTGGAGACCCGGCACCATCACACCCAGATCGCGTCCACCTTCATCGCTGTGGTGCAAGCCATCGTCCGCACGGCTGGTGGCTGGGCAGCTGCCTCGGACTCCAGGAAAGGCGGGGAACCTGCTGGCTACTGGTTGTTCCAGGCAGACAAGGCTGACAAGCAACCCAGGGACAAGATACTCACGAGGATAAGGAAGAGGACTTTGGGGGACGGGCTTCCCCTGTGAGCAGCAGAGCAGCATAATAAATGAGGCCACTGTGCCAGGCTCCAGGTGGCCTCCCTGGCCTGTCTCCCCACTCTCTGGGCCTCAGTGTATTGTGTGTGAAATGGAGCCATCTGGCTGGGGAGGAACAGAGGGGTGGGATTCGGAGATCTTCACAATGCGGGCACTGGAACTAGCCTCAGCATCTTCAGCATGGGGAGAGTGGGGCACATGGCTGGGGGCCAGGGGAAGGTTCACACCAAGCCCTGCCCCTTTCCACCCTGATCCCTCGGACTTTGGGGCCAGGCCCTCCCTTACTGGGGCTGGGCAGTGACACTACCTAGGAGCAGCCACCAGGGGGTGTCACGACCCTGGCGCTTTCTTAGGCAGAGGGTGGCCAGCTGATGCTGGGAACCCAGGCGCCTTCTCAGACCCGTAGGCCTCCAGCTCACCCTGCCGATGACACTGGCGGTGAAGCTGAGGTCCGAGGAATGGGGACTGGGCAACAGGCTGGAGGAAAACATCTCGGTCAGAGCCACGCCCCTGGGGGGGTTCCCAAGAGCAAACCCAGAGTGAAACCCAAGCTTGTGATCCTCTCCAGAGGGAGGCCTGGTTCTCAGGGAACAGCAAACGGGAAGATGTCCCCAGATCCCAGGGATCAGGGCTTGGTCCAGCCGGGGACGCAGCCCAGAGGGAGTGGGTCCAGAAGGAAACAGCTAGACACAGCAGCCTTCACCATTGGCAGCCCCTCCAGGCCTCCCTCGGGGCCTGCTCCCTCCTCTGTGCACAGTTCCAACACCTGGAGCAGGGTTCTGGGAAGGGCTGGTGGAGGTGGGCTGGTGGGAGGCGGTGATCACAGCCCAGCACCTGGATATCACCAGGGGCACTGGGGCCAGGGGCCAGGTGAGGCCAGGTCAGGGCTATCCTTCAGGAGCCCCGAAAACCTGGTGATTCCAAAGGGCCCATAGACAAACAGGGTTTTATGCCTGTGGAGTCAAGTCCCACTGGGTCTGAGCTCTGGAGGGCTGTGTCTCTGGGGCTCTGCAAGCGTGAGGTGGAGGTAGGCTCAACTGGTGTACAAGTCACTCTTCAATCCTTATTTTATTTATTTAATTTTTTTTTAAAAAAATTAAACCAATAGAGATGGGGTCTCACTATGTTGACCAGGCTGGTCTTAACTCCTGACTTCAAGCAGTCCCCCCATCTCAGTCTCCCAAAGTGCTAGGATTACAGGGGTGAGCCACTGCACCCGGCCTCAATCCTTATTTTGGCCTGAGAGGAAAGGCTGTGACCCCATTTGCAGGGGAGAAGACTGAAGCTGAAGGGGCAGGCCTTGCTCTGGGTTGCACAGCAGCAAGAGAAGTGGGAGCTGGCCATGAGACTTCCTGGACCCGACACGCTGGTGGGGTACAGCCTGGTTCTCCAGGTCCCATGGGGCTCAGCCCAGGACTACCTCGGGGGGTGAGGGACTTAAATCCTCTCCTTCATTCTCATCACCCTTCCCCCATCATTTCCTGAGGAAGGACATTCAGGGACCTGAAGGGGTGGCCTGCCCCTCCACACCTGTGGGTGTTTCTCATCAGGTGGGACAAGAGACTGAGAAAAGAAAGAGACACAGAGACAAAGTATAGAGAAAGAAAAGTGGGCCCAGGGGACCTGCACTCAGCATATGGAGGACCCACGCTGGCACCAGTCTCTGAGTTCCCTAGTATTTATTGATCATTGTCTCTACCATCTCAGAGAGGGGGATGTGGCAGGGCAATAGGGTAATAGTGGGGAGAGGGTCAGCAGGAAAACACATGAACAAATGTCTGTGTCATAAACAAGGTTAAGAAAAAGGTGCTGTGCTTTGATGTGCGTATATATAAACATCTCAATACATTAAAGAGCAGTATTGCCACCAGCATGTCCCACCTCCAGCCCTAAGGCAGTTTTCTCCTATCTCAGTAGATGGAATATACAATCGGGTTTTACACCGAGACATTCCTTTGCCCAGGGACAATCAGGAGAGAGATGCCTTCCTCTTATCTCATCTGCAAAGAGGCCTTCCTCTTTTACTAATCCTCCTCAGCACAGACCCTTTACGGGTGTCGGGCTGTGGGATGATCAGGTCTTTCCCTTCCCAGGAGGCCATATTTCAGACTGTCACATGGGGAGAAACCTTGGACAATACCCGGCTTTCCTAGGCAGAGGTCCCTGCAGCCTTCTGCAGTGTTTTGTGTCCCTGCTTACTTGAGATTAGGGAGTGGTGATGACTCTTAACAAGCATGCTGCCTTCAAGCATTTGTTTAACAAAGCACATCCTGCATAGCCCTAAATCCATTAAACCTTGAGTCGACACAGTACATGTTTCTGTGAGCACAGGGTTGGGGCTAGGGTTACAGATTAACAGCATCTCAAGGCAAAAGAATTTTTCTTACTACACAACAAAATGGAGCCTCTTATGTCTACTTCTTTCTACATAGACACAGTAACAGTCTGATATCTCTTTCTTTTCCCCACAGGGACCTTCCTGGCTGTGCCTCGGGTCAGGACTAGAATGACACCCATTCATTTCCCTGGGCCTTTGCTCGGGTGGTCCCTGCACCCTGGCCTCTGCCTGACGAGGATGGTGGGGAGAGGAGGAGGGACATCCCCCACACTGCTGTCTCCACTGTTCCTGCTGCCCAGGCCTCTGGGCTTCCAGGACTGCAGCGGGTCGATGGGTGGGCTGGCCTGAGCCCAGGAATGCACTTCAGCTCCTGGTTGAGCAATGTCACTGAGGCTTGGGAGTCAGGTAGCGGCGGGAGGAGGCGTCCACAGGCCCCCATACCGTGAGAGGCAGCGGTGGGAACAGCCTACCTCTAAACAATCACTGCGGCCCAGGCTGACCAGGGGCTCTGGCCAGACATAGGGGCCTGGCAGGCTGTGTGGCCTGTAAGGACACAGTCTGTCTCTGTGCCTCAGTTTCTCTGCTGCCCAGATGGAGGCGCCCGGACTCCAGGTGTAGACATCTGGAGCAGGCAGTGTTCAGCTGGGGAGGAAGCGGGGAGGACTGTGGGGGCCATGTGGGAAGGATTCCACCCCACATCACCTGCACCCCTGCTGAGCCTGGTCAACGGAGCCCCTCGGTGGGTCTTCACTCCCCTGGCTGCCTCCCATTTAGGCACCCTGAGGCCTGGGGAGAACAGAGCCAGCCCAGTTTTAGGCACCCTGAGGCCTGGGGAGAACAGAGCCAGGCCAGTGTCCCCAGAGAGGCTGCACTGCCAGCACAGTAGTAGCGGATTTGGATTCAGGGAAGCAGAACTGCAGCCAGGGTGGGAAAGAGCTGCAGGTGGGGTGGGGCCCCCACATGGCACAGCCCCCCTCCCTGGAGGTCCATGCTGCATTTCCAGGACAGCAAGTCCCAGGGATGGATGGTGCCGGGTACCAAGGGCTAGAGGCATGGTCTGTCTGCATTTCCCACGTAAGTGTCTCGTAGTCACCAGCATTTGATGCGGTCAAGTCCCACTGTCCTCTGTGCAGACTGGGAAGCCCTTGGTCACCCTGGGGGTGTTGGGGGACCCAGGCCAGGCTGCAGAAGCATAAGGACTTGAACCCGGGTCCTGAGTGACACCACCTTGGGTCCTCCTCCTTCTGCCTCTCTTCAGCTCCACCTTGATGCTGACTAGGCTGGGCCATGCGGAGAGGGTTAGGGGATAGAGATGGGAGCTGGGGAGCAGGGCTCCACTCTGGGAGGGGGGCAGCCTTGCCGGATCCAGGGCAGAGTTAAGCGGCCCCAGCTCTGCTTTCCCAGAGCTGCTGAGAACCTGGGGAATGGTGTGGAGGTTCCAGGGAGCCCTGCCCCTACCTGGCAACAGCAGTGCAGCAGGCACCAAGTTCTCCTGCACATTGCGACAGTGTGACCATGGGCTCTGGCAGGCGGTAGGTGGGGCCTTTGGACCTACCAGCAGTGAGGGAATTAACACAGCAGCTGACTTCTCTAGGCAAAGAAAACTCCCCTCAGACGCTTTGCTGCCTGGCCTCCTGCCAGGAACAAGCAGGAGCTGAAAACTAGAAGTTGAGGCGTGAGTTTGGCCACTCCGTAGTGTGCACTTGGTGAGGGCAGCAGCTCACCACAGCTGCCAGCCATCTGTCCATTCACCCATCTGTCCATCTGGCAGCCCGCTGTTCAGACCTGTCTGTCTGTCCGCCCATCTGTAAGCCCATCTCTGTCCCATTGTCTATCTGACCATCTTTCTCTTACTGTTCTCTTTTTCTAGCTATCTGGCCTGTCTGTCGATCCATCTTCGTGTCTGTCTTAAGCCCCCACCTGTTTGTCCATCTGTCCAATTACCTGTGAGTCTATCTATGCATCTTCTTGTCCATTCATCTGCCCAACCATCTGTCCCTCCGTCTGACCACCGGCCTCCCCTCTCCTTCTGGGCCGCAGAGCCATGGCCCAGGACTGCGGAGCCATGGTTGACCTGGTCCTGCTGGGGCTGGGGCTGGGGCTGGCGCTGGCTGTGATTGTGCTGGCTGTGTTCCTCTCTCGACACCTGGCCCCAAGTGGCCCCCAGGCCTTTGTCCATGCTGCTGTTGCTGCTGACTCCAAGGTCTGCTCAAATGTTGTACGGTGAGTGAGACGTGGGAGGAAGCTGCGTGGCCCTTGGTAGCCAGCCCCTCCTGGAGAAGGCGTGTGTGTGTGAGCATGTGTGTGTGTGTGTGAGATTATGTGTGAGTGTGAGTGTGTGTGGGTATATGTGTGAGTGTGTTTGTGGGGTGTGGGTGGGTGTGAATGTGTGTGATTGTGTTTGTGTATGTGTGAGTGTGTGGGTGTGTGTGGGTGTGAGTATATGTGAGTGTGAGTGTGTGGGGGTGTGGGTGGGTGTGAATATGTGTGATTGTGTTTTGCTGTGGGAGGGTGTGTGTGACTGTGAGTGTGTGAGTGTGAGTGTGTGGGTGTGTGGGTGTGTGTAAATGTGTGTGATTGTGTGTGTGAGTGTATGTGTGGGTGTTTGTGGGTGTGTGTGTGTGAGTGTGAGTATGGGGGTTGTGGGTATGTGTGAATGTGTGTGATTGTGTGTGGGTATGTGTATGTGTGGGTGTGTGCACGTGCACTGGCCCAGGAAGCAGGAGCTGCGTGTGTGGGCTTCAGCACCTGCAGGCTTGAGCGCAAGGAGACAGCCTCAGTGCCCTTGCACAGAACAGGTGGCAGGGTGTGCCCGTGGGGCAGATGGGGACTTTGGGACAATGGTGGTGTGTGAGTCCATACCTGGCTCCAGGATTCAGGAGGCCCATTTGCATATCCCAGGTGGGAACCTGTCTGGCCCCGCCTGACCCTGCTGGCTGGTGCAGGCCCCTTCAGTGAGGCCAATTCTCCAAGGCTGGGGTCTTCTCCCAGGGTCATGGGTGAAGGGGTTTGGAGGCTCCCTGCGTGCTGCTGGCCTGCTGGGGTACACACAATGCTGCCATAGCCAGTCTGCCCCAACACCCAGCCCGGGGCCACATCTCAGGTCTCTCAGTCCTGAGGAGCCCGGTGCCCCACCCCTCACATCCTCTCTTCCTGAGTCAGGGCCTGGGTCTCGTGAGCTGAGTGACTGATACTTGGTGTCCTGGATGAGGTCGTGATGGAGAGGGGCCACAGTGGGTGTTTCCTGATCCTCTTCCAGGAAGGTGCTGCTGCCACTGCAGGGAGGACACATACAGGATGCCCCTTCCTGCCCCCTGCCTCCCATTGGGCCCACAAAAGCCAGGGCAAGCCTCCCCTCCCTGCTAGCCACCTGGTCTGCTTCCCAGAAATTCTGTCTTGCAGGCTGTTGGGAGGATCCCAGTACTTTGTAAACTAAAGCAAGGGAGGAGTGGCCATTCTCTCTCTTTGTTCATTTATTCAACTTTTCATTCATTACTTCTTCCCTCCATTCCCCCATCTGTCCATCCTTCCCTGTCCTGATTGCTCACGCCACCCCCCTAGCCCCTCCTGACCTGATCCTTTGGTTTCTCTTCAGGGCTTTCTGTCTCCTCCCACAGGGCTGAGAATGGCAGCTCAGGGGCAAGTGGGGGCTGGGGACTGCTTAGTCTCCCCAGTGGCTCTCAGGGGATTTGAGGGTTTGACGCCAGCTGCCACCCCGGGCTGTGCCCCTCCTCTGCTCAGGAGGACATACAGGGATGCGACAGCCACTTAAACTCGAAGTTGCAAAGATGCAAATGAGACTGGGGTCTCAGGCACCAGAGACCACCCGTGGGCACGTGGCTTTTGGGAGTGGGGACCTGCTGCCACAGATCTCTGAAGAGTCTGGACCTGCTGGGTCTCACCGAGTGACTGTCTGGGGGTCTCCATAGCATGCCCTGCTGTGTGCCTGACGGTCACTGGTTGGGTAGGGGTCTCTACTCTAAAGCTCCCTCTGCCGGCATCCCCTCGAACTCTCCCTTGGTGAAGAGAGGATGTGGTTTGCCCCAGTGTTTTATCAAACAACTCTCTCCACTTCCAGTTTTAAGAAGCTGAGAGTGGAAGAGAGCCTGGGGCTGGCCCCAGCTGCTGCTGTGAAACAGGGGTCACTGGATGCTGGGACACTGGCCGGGCTGGCTGGAGGCCTCAGGAAGAGGCCTGCTACAGCGTCATCCTGGCCAAGATTCCTCCCTGCAGAGGACCCTGGCCACACTGCCACAGGGTCTGCTGGGGCCACCAGAAGCCCATGCTCCTGCCTCCATCTCTCCCCTCTGTGCTCACCTCTCACCAGGAGGCCCTCCCAGAGTTCAGTGTCCTGCTTTTTTTTTTTTTGAGACGGTGTCTCACTCTGTCACCAGGCTGGAGTGCAGTGGCGTGATCTCAGCTCACTGAAACCTCTGATTCCTCAGTTCAAATGATTCTCCTGCCTCAGCCTCTTGAGTAGCTGGGACTACAGGTGCCAGCCACCATGCCCAGCTAACTTTTGTATTTTTAGTAGAGACGGGGTTTCACCATGTTGGCCAGATGGTCTCTATCTCTTGATTAGCCCGCCTTGGCCTCCCAAAGTGCTGGCATTACAGGAGTGAGTCATGGCGCCCGGCCTCATCTCCTACTCTTTCAGCACCAGGTTTTATTCTTAGGATTCTGCTATAGCCGGAACCCCTGGGTGCGAGCTCCTAAGCTTTCTGTGAGTGTGGACCCAGCACCGTGCCTAGTAGACATACAAAAGGAGCATGGTGACAGTGAGGTCTGTCATCTCCAGCATAATGACTGCTTTGATCCTTGTGAAAAAGGTGATTTTTGGCTGGGTGTGGTGCCTCACACCTGTAATCCCAGCACTTTGGGAGGCCGAGGGGGTGGCTCACTTGAGGTCAGGAGTTGGAGACCAGCATGGGCAACATGGTGAAAACAAGTCTCTACTAAAAATACAAAAATTAGCTGGGCATGGTAGCGGGTGCCTGTAATCCCAGCTACTTGGGAGGCTGAGACAGGAGAATCACTTGAACCCAGGAGACAAAGTTTGCAGTAAGCCAAGATTGCACCACTGCACTCCAGCCTGGATGACAGAGCAAGACTTGGTCTCAAAAAAAAAAAAAAAAGAAAGAAAAGTTTATATTTTTGTTCTAATGGTTATCTTAATATCTTCATTCTATAATTATATGTTTTATATAATTATAATAGCTATATAAGATATAATACCCCTAGTATGTTGTTTTTTGGATATTCTACTCGTTCCTGATGGTTAATTTATGTGTCAACTTGGCTAAGCTATGGTGCCCCGTTGTTTGGTCAAATACTTGTCAATATCTTGCTGGGAGGTTATTTCATAGATGTGGTTAATACTGACAGTCAATTGGCTTTAAGTAAAACAGATTACCCACCATAATATGGGTGGGCCACCTCCAATCAGTTGAAGGCCTTAAGAACAAAAACAGGTTTCCCAGAGAAGCAGGAATTCTGCTTCAAGACTGTAACACACAAACCCTGCCTGAGTTTCTGGCCTCCTGACTGCTCTACAGATGTGAGGTTCCAGACTTCGAGATCAACTCTTACCTGAATTTATAGCCTGCTGGCTTGCCCTACAGATTTTAAACTTGCTAGTCCCCACAATCATGTGAGCCAATTCCTAAATAAATCTCTCTCTATGTATAATCTATTGGTTTAGTTTCTCTGAAAAGCTTTCACATCCAGTTTCCTGGATGTTAAGAATTACTGAAACTAGCTAGTAACTTTTTTTTTTTTGAGACAGAGTTTTGCTCTTGTTGCCCAGGCTGGAATGCAATGGCACAATCTCAGCTCACCGCAACCTCCACTTCCTGGGTCCAAGCAATTCTCCTCCCTCAGCCTCCTGAGTAGCTGGGATTGCAGGCATGTGCCACCATGCTTGGCTAATTTTTGTATTTTTAGTAGAGACAGGGCTTCTCCATGTTGGTCAGGCTGGTCTTGAACTCCCAACCTCAGGTGATCCACCGCCTTGGCCTCACAAAGTGCTGGAATTACAGGCATGAGCCACTGCTCCTGGCTTCCAGTAAATTCTTCTTTTCCGTGATGTGTCTCTTACCTCTAATAATACTTTTCTTCTTAAAGTCTACTTCATTAAAAATAGTTATGCTGGGCATGGTGGCTCATGGCTGTAATCTTGGCACTTTGTTGGAGTTCGAGGTGGGTGGATCACTGAAGCCCAGGAGTTCAAGACCAACCTGGGCAACATGGCGAGACCCTGCCTCTACAAAAAAATATGAAAATTAGCTGGGTGTGGCTAATATAATTCTAAGTTGGCACACTTGTAGTCCCAGCTACTTGGGATGCTGAGGTGGGAGAATCGCTTGAGCCTAGAAGGGAGAGATTGCTGTAAGCCAAGATCACATCACTGCACTCCAGCCTGGGAGACAGAGTGAGGCTCTATCTCCAAAAAAAAAAAAAAAGTTATACAGCTTTCTTGGTTAGTGCATGCATGACATATTTTTCATTATTTTCCACCTCTCTGTATCCTTATATAAAAGGCATTAGTTGGGTTTTACTTTATTTTCAATTATTTTAATTTTTATTGTCCTTTTAAATGTAACTAATGATTTATTTGAGTTGAAACCCACCACCAATTTGTTTTCCATGCCTATTCTATTTCTTCTTATCTCCTCTCACATCTTGTTTTGGATTTATTATTTTTATTATTTAATTTCCTCCTTCTCTATTAGTTTCATAACTGTGCAGTCTTAGAGTTATTTTAAAAGATGACTGGATTATTTTAGAGCTTACAACATGCATCCTTCACTTATCGAAGTCTAACATGAGCTAGTACTTTTTGTTGTTGTTGTTGAGATAGAGAGAGTCTTCCTCTGCTGCCCAGGCTGGAGTGCAGTGAAGCAATCTTGGTTCACTGCAACCTCCACTTCTTGGGTTCAAGCAATTCTCCTGCCTTAGTCACCTGAGTAGCTGGGACCACAGGTGTGCACCACTATGCCCGGCCAATTTTTGTATTCTTTTTTAGTAGAGACAGGGTTTCACCATGTTGGCCAGGCTGGTCTTGAACTCTTGACCTTAACAGATCTGCCTACCTCGGCATCCTAAAGTGTTGGGATTACAGGCGTGAGCCACCGCGCCCAGCCTATGAGTTAGTACTTCTATCCTCTTCCTAGTCAGTACAAGAACCTTGGAACAGGAACTAAATTTACCCCCAGTGACTTATATGCTAATATTTTTGTGTATTTTAAATATGTGTGTGTGCATAGATGTACCTGTGTGTTTTTTGTGTTTTTATTCTTATTTATGTTGAGAGTGTAGAGCTATGTAAGAGTAAAGAGAATTGTGTAATGAAGCCCCACGTATCCATTCAATTTCAACAACAATCTTATGGCCAAGCTAATTTCATGTATACTCTTTCCTGCTTCCCTCTACCCCACATTATTTCAGTGCAAATCCCAGATATATAACTGTACCCATACATATTTCAGTATGTTTTACTTATTTTAAACCCCACAAGATATCATTTTCTATACTACTGTCATTTTATACCAATAACATTCATTTAGATTTACCCACACGTTTACCCTACCCTCCGGGTCCTGTTTCAAAATCAAACCCATGCTCACAGGCCAATTTCTTTTTCTTTTAGAGACAGGGTCTCACTTTGTCACCCAAGCTGGAGTGCAGTGGTGTGATTATAGCTCAATGCAGCCTCCAATTCCTGGACTCAAGGGACCCTCCTGCCTCAGCCTGCCAAGTAGCTTGGACTATAGCTGTGTGTTTTATTATTATTTTGTAGACATGGGGTCGGGCTATGTTGTCCAGACTACTCTCAAAATTCCCAGTCTTGAGCAATCCTCCTGCCTCAGTCTCTCAAAGGTTGGGATTACAGGTGTGAGGCAAGGCACCCAGCTCAGCCACAGAGCCCTGTTGCATCTCTCTTACTAGGAGCAAGAGCTGACTGCCCCCTCATCCCCATTCCAGAGTGTTGGGGCTGTGTTCAGCTGAGGCCAGGCCACTGGCATGGCCCAGGGACTGGGATCATTCACTGCTGCCCCAAATGTGAGATCGTTCCACCTTGACAAGACTTCCTCATCCAATCCCTTTACTTGACAGCTGGGGAAACCAAAGCGCACAGAGCACCCCCAGCTCACTCGGGGTCTCAGAGCTGATCCATGAGCAGAGGCCGAGATCCTGGGATCTTGTCCCCCAGCCACCCCGCAAGCTTACTCCCTTTCTGCTGGAAGAGATGGGGCTGGACCTCGACCAGCAGCCCTGGCCTGGACATGACTGTGCTCACGCAGGTATTGAGGCCGAGATGCCCCGGCATCATATTTCTTTCTTTTTTTTTTTCTTTTTTTTTTTGAGACAGTGTCTCTGTCACTCAAGCTGGAGTGCAGTGGCATGATATTGGCTCACTGCAACCTCTGCCTCCTGGTTAAAGTGATTCTCCTGCCTCAGTCTTCCAAGTAGCTGGGCCTACAGGCTTGTACCACCACGCCTGACTAATTTTTGTATTTTTACTAGAGACGGGGTTTCCCCACGTTGGCCAGGCTCATGTCGAACTCCTGACCTCAGGTGATCCACCTGCCTTGGCCTCCCAAAGTGCTAGGATTACAGGCATGAGCCATGGCGTCACTTAAATGTAGTGAGAGGCCGGGCAAGGGGCTCATGCCTGTAATTCCAGTACTTAGAGAGAACGAGGCTGTCCGATCACCTAAGGTCAGGAGTTTGAGACCAGCCTGGCCAACATGGTGAAACCGTGTCTCTACAAAAAAATAGAAAAAAAAAATACCTGCGTGGTGGTGAGTATCTGTAGTCCTAGTTACTCAGGAGGCTGAGGCATGAGAATCGCTTAAACCTCGGAGGTGGAAGCTGCAGTGAGCTGAGATGGCGCCACTGCACTCCAGCCTTGGTGACAGAACAAGACTTTGTCTCTAAATAATTAAATAAATAAATATGGCTGAGCATGGTGCCTTAGGCCTGTAATCCCAACACTTTAGGAGGCTGAGGCAGGTGGTTCATGAGGTCAGGAGCCCGAGACCAGCCTGGCCAAGATGGTGAAACACCAGGGGATCCTGTTCGAAGCACCATGGCTTCAGCTGGGGTGGGAGGAATGGGTGGGGCTCTCTCTAATGACTTATCCTGGTGTTTGTGTTTCTAAAGATTTGATTGTGGAGAGCATATCCGATGATGGGGATTTGTAGGTAGGTAACTACTTTCCACGTAAGATCCAATGGGAGAGAGTTCCCAGGGGCCTTCGGGGTATCCATGCTGCTTGGGAGGTTAAGGGAGGGGGCATGAAATCAAAACGAAACAGGAAATATGTGTCATACTGTATTTGGTCTTTTCCAGGTTTATTGGCATAATAGTTAGAACTGTCTCTCTGGGCCATGAGGGTGATGTGTTATTTGAAGGTGGTCTTTCCCAGAACACCTGGCCTTTTCTTTTCTGCTTCTGCCAAACATCACAGCCTTTGGGTTGGATTAGTCAGCACCCCTTGGGATTGTGCACAAAAGGTTTGGGGTTGCATCGAGTGTCACCTGTGGTGAACAGAATCTGAGGGACACAACTCTCTCACAGGCACTTCCTTCAACCTGGAGACAGAGTTCTCCTGGTGTGTGCCCAGGGGTAGAGGAGAAATTGACAGTCGGCCTCTGAACTTTCAGGACTTTAAAAAGCACTCATGTTTCCATCCTCACTGTTGACTCCCGGCTTAAAGGGATCTCCTGGGGTGAGTGAGGAGGCGGGATCGGACCCTGGCAGTCTGACGGCAGCACCTGTGTTCCTCTGCACTGGGCCGTGGATGACATTGCACACCTTCGTGAGAATCAGGAATTGAGGCTAACCACATCTGAAATTGAGATGGGCCTTGAGTCATATAAATAGTTTGGAAAAGATGCATTTTACTACGCTGTTGAAAGAAACCATTTATTTCTCACGCCAGCAGGATAAATGGTTTTCAGTATCCACTTAACTGCTCATTGACTCTTACTGTAGATGAGGAGGTGGCCAGCAGCCCCTGCCCTCCCCCAGTTGTAGGCCCAAGGTAACCAGCAATTGACTGGATATAATGGAAGAGTGGTACATTCGGAGGTATCTGTATTAATGGGACCCACATGATATGGATGAGAGCTATTAGGGTGAGAAAAAGCCTGGGAGCACAATGAAATATTTAAATATTAAACAAAACATTGTTGAAATCTCCGTTGTACTTTAGTACTTGAAGTCATTCTTGTGGTCATCACTGCCTTTCCCAAGCATAACAAGCTACTTCATATCACATAGACCCGTGCCATGAGGAATGATGATGTTTGTAAAATGCCAATAAAACAATTGCCTATATAAGCCACAATGTTTCATCCATATATTTCAATTTCCATGTGTAAGTATAGTTCAAATTTCAGAAATTTATTATTATCTAATAGAATATGCATGGTATATCAATGAGCAATTATCATACTGTTTCTATTAACAATTATTTGTATGATGAAAAAAGCAGACTCCCATTCTTGGATTTTTCTGTTTGCACACATTAGCATGACAGCCCCATTTCCACCTGACATGTGCCAGCAAGAGGCCAGGAACAGAGGCTTTTCTTATTAACTAAGATTTCTAAATGTATTACGTATTCACATTTAGAAACTCTAAATATCATAAAAGGTTAGGAAGGAAGTTTCCCTTCCACTCTGAACTTCCAAACACCAAGTCAACATTTTTGTTTGCCTATCATCCCTGCAATCTATGTGCAAATAGAAACATGCACCTGGAATGCATGCTGATGTGTGATCGTGTTTACACAAAGTCCTCTGCGCCTCTGCATATATCACTGGGCAATGCACCTTAGTTATCATTCCACATTTCAAATGTAAATCCATTGTATTGTTTCAGAGCTATAAATTACTGCACCCTATGACTATTCCCAAAATTACTTAAGCACCCCGCTATGGGTATCCATTCGTTCTGTTTCCAGTCTTGCTCTTATAACCAATGCTGTAGTGAACAGCACTGTGTTAAGAAGTGGTGAACGTGGGCATCTTTGTCTTGTTCCCGTCCTCAGGGGGAATGCTTTCAACTCTCCCCCATTCAGGAAAATGTTGGCTGTGGGTTTGTCATAGATAGCTTTTATTATGTCCATTCTATGCTGATATTGATGAACAGTTTTAATCATAAAGAAATGCTGGATTTTGTCAAAGGCTTTTTCTGCATCTATTCAGATTATCATGTGATTTTTGTTTTTAGTTTTATTTATGTGACGTATCACATTTATTGACTTGCCTATGTTAAACCATTCCTGCATCCCTAGTATGAAACCCACTTGAATCATGGTGGATTATCTTTTTGATATGCTGTTGGATTCAGTTAGCTTGGTTGTAGCATTTCTTATTATTCCATCTGTGGAATGTATTGGTTTAAATAATGAAAACATGTTCTATCCCCACTGCTTAGCACTTTGTGTTTAATAGCCTTCCCAACAGGGCAACATAAAAGCAGGAGCCCTGCTAGTCTCCCCTTAACCCGGAATCCCCCCTTCTCCACAGCTCGCTCATTGGACAGGATAGACTGGGAGCCCAGGCCTCAAGGTAAGGACGTGCTCTGTCACCTAGAGGTGCAGTGCTTGGGAAGGCCAACCTTGGAGGGTTGCCTGCCAGCTTTACAGTGACAGAGGTGTTGGGAGGGACTGATCACCAATGCATAAGGCTGTGCTTTGTTGGTGACATAAAGGATTGTTTCACAGATTGTTGGGGAGGGACAATCCCAAGGCCTCCCCCGGCCCTGGTGCTGGCTGTGCACAAAGGCAATAAGAGAGGGATGCTGGTAAGGGCTGACCTGTTGCTGTGCTGGGGAGGAAGGTGCTGGGCTGAAATTCAGGAGGCTGAGGATGCAGCAGTCCCATAGGAGGTACATGACCTTCAGGATACATTTTCTTCATTGATGATCAATGGAAATGAGAAATCACTGACTATTTTTTCTATCATTGGAATCTACTCTCTACTGCTCATGCTGTTCCTGTCTTTTGGGGAAGATGGAGGATTAATCAGTGTGCGCAGCACTGAGTGGAAGGAAGGAGAACTGTGACAAAAGTTAAGGAAGGATGAGAGATGGGAGGGCCCTTCACCCAGCTGCTTGCAGAGTCCTCCTGAGGAGGAAAGCCCCATGGCTCCCTGGTGAAGGAGCAGTGAGGGATGCGTGACTCCCACAGTGAAGTTTGCAGTATATCTGAGGACACCCAGGCTGGTCCATGAGGAGCCAGTGGCAGAGTGAGAAGCAGAAAGGCCAGGAGGGTGGCTGGAGGTCAGGCTCTGAGTCATTCTCCATGTGATGGAAACAGCCAGAGCCCAGTGGGCTTGGAGGTACAGGATGCGGTGGCTGATGACAGAACAATGTGGAGAGAGGCGTCATTTGTCGAATCCTTACTTTGTTCTGGGCATTGTGCTAAAAATTCTGATGGCTCATCCCATTTACGGGCTGAAAGTTGCAGAGGTTTAGGAAGCTCGCCCACGATACTGGAGCCCCCATCTCCTACCCTAGTGCTGTCCACCTTCTCACCCAGCCACCACTTGTTTCAGGGGAACACACAGAAGTGGTAACCTCTTATGGATAGGCAAGTAAATTCTGATGTTTTTGTTATTCACAGAAAACCACTGGCTTGTGTGAGGTGGGAAGGTGAAATACCAGAAGTATTTCATCTAATTATTTCTACCTACGCAACTCCTATAGTATTGAAATGCATAGGTTAGCATTTTTGGCCAATTTACTCTGCATTCTGGGTTAAAGGCTTTTATTTATTTATTTATTTATTTATTTATTTATTTTTGAGATGGAGTTTCGCTCTTGTTGCCCAAGCTGGAGTGCAATGGTGCAATCCTGGTTCACTGCAACCTCCGCCTCCAAGGTTCAAACTATTCTCCTGTCTCAGCCTCCCAAGTAGCTGAGATTATAGGCATGTGCCACCACACTGGGCTAATTTTTTTGTATTTTTAGTAGAAATGAGATTTCACCATGTTGGTCAGGCTGGTTTCGAACTCCTGACCTCAGGTGATCTGCCCTCCTCGGCCTCCCAATGTGTTGGGATTACAGGTGTGAGCCACCACACCCACCCTAAAGTCTTTTAAAATTCACTTGTATAAGTTGACTTAGTTTTCTTTAACCTTGTAGAAAAATACAAAAATGGCAAACTCTTTTATCACACAAATAATGTCTTTTTAATGGAGTGATTTTTTTCTAATCGAGGTATTATGTACTTTTCATTTACTAATTATTGTTTACATTTGAAGTGCTTTATGAATTAATATTTAATTGCACAGATGAAGATTACTAGTTATAGGCATTTTACTAACCAATACTCATTAAGCATAGCGTGGATTCATATGACATCAAGGAGCTATTTTATTTGGTAAAATGAAAAAGCACTAGAATGAACGAATGCAAGAACTGAAACAGTGGAGACACCTAGAATGACTTGTCTAAGATCTAAATCATTTTGTTGTCTTCCCAGCATACTTATTATCCTGATCATTGTCATCAGCATTGTTTGGGTCCTTTTAGCACAGATTTCTCAAAAGGGGTAACTCCATAACTGTTGGAAGCTTACAAATTCATATAATTTTTAAGAGGTCAATTTGGAAGTACCTATCTATTTTAAAATTCCAGTAACCTGGGAATTTCATCCCATGTCTAGAGTCTTTTATGTAAAATATTTCCACAATTAGGAGAAATATGTGCATGGGGATTTTCTATGTAGTGGTGTTTTGATAGAATAGAAAATTGGGATAAACCAAATTTCCATCATGAAGGAAATAGTAATATGCTGAATAATAATACAGCGAATATTATGCAGGCTTTAAACATCAAAAAAGAGTTCAACTTCTGACTTCCGATGATGGTGTTGAAGCAGGTCACTGCTGGTTAACATTTGATTTTCTCGTTAGCGACGCCGTGGAGGGCGTCCTCATTAGCGATGCCGTGGACGGCGTCCTCGTTAGCGATGCCGTGGACGGCAACCTCGTTGCCCATGCCCTTGGTGGCGTCCCCGTCGGCGATGCCCTGGGCGGCATCCCCGTCGGCGATGCCCTGGGCGGCGACCCCGTCGGCGATGCCCTGGGCGGCGTCCCCGTCGGCGATGCCGGGGGCGGCGACCCCGTCGGCGATGCCGGGGGTGGCATCCCCGTAGGCGATGCCCTGGGCAGCATCCCAGTCGGCGATGCCCTGGGTGTCTTCCCAGTCGGCGATGCGCTGGGCGGCGACCCCGTCGGCGATGCCATGGAAGGTGACCCCGTTGGCGAAGCCGTGGATGGCGTCCCAGTTGGCAATGCCCTGGATGGCGTCCCAGTTGGCGATGCCCTGGACGGCGTCCTCGTTGGCGATGCCCTGGATGGTGTCCCAGGTGGCAATGCCCTGGACGGCATCCTCATTGTCGATGCCCTGGACGGCGTCCTCGTTATTGATGCCGTGGAATCCATCTTCATTAGCGATGTCCTCGACAGCATCCCAGTTGGCGATGCCCTGGGCGGCGTCCCCATCGGCGATGCCATGGAAGACGACCTTGTCAGCGAAGCCGTGGACGGTGTCCCAGTTGGCGATGCCCTGGACGGCGTCCTCGTTATTGATGCTGTGGAATCCATCTTCGTTAGCGACGCCCTGGACGGCATCGTCGTTAGCGACGCCCTGGACGGCGTCCTCGTTAGCAATGCCCTGAATGGCGGCATCGTTAGGGATGCCGTGGACGGCCTCCTCGTTAGCGATGCCCTGGGCGGCGTCCTCGTTAGCAATGCCCTGGGCGGCGTCCTTGTTTGCAAAGCCCTGGGCGGCATCCTCTTTAGTGATGCCACGGATGGGGTCCTCGTCAGCGATGAGCTGGACTGCATCCTCGTCAGCGATGCCCTGGACGGCGTCCTCGTCAGCGATGCCCTGGACAGTGACACCGTCAGCGATGCCATGGATGACGTCCCCTTCAGCGATGCCCTGGGTGGCATCCCCGTCAGCGATGCCCTTGATGGCGTCCCCGTCAGCGAAGCCGTGGACGGCGTCCCAGTCAGCGAGGCCCTGTACGGTGTCCCAGTCATCGAGGCCCTGGATGGCGTCCCAGTCAGTGAATCCCTGGATGGCGTCCCAGTCAGTGATGACGTGGATGGCGTCCTCGTCGGCGATGCCCTGGACGGCGTCCTCGTCGGTGATGCCGTGGATGGCGTCGTTGGGGGTGCCCTGGACGGCATCCTCGTTGGCGGTGCCATGGACGGCGTCCTTGTCAGCGGTGCCGTGGATGGCGACCTCGTCGGTGGTGCCGTGGAAGGTGTCCTCGTTGGCGGTGTCGTGGACGGTGTCCTCGTTCGTGATGTCGTGGACGGTGTCCCCATGGGGAGCTTGAAGAACACAGAATAAAGGTCAGTTCCCTGGTGGTGGAGACTGTGAATCACCCAGGGGGTTGCTTGGTGTGGTGCATGGAGTTGGCTTATCACAGCATGGGCCAAGCTGATGCTGGGACATACTCCCAGGTGGACCTGCACTAGTGAAGCTAAGGGATATGTCTCAGAACACTTTCTGCAGTCGGAATCAGTTTCCAGGTTCAGGTATGCATTATCCGGTGAAGTGGGGAAATATAAAAACTAGAAATTGACAAATTCATGAAAAGCCTTCCATGAGTGCAAGTGTGATTTTTTTATCCACTTTACATTCAGTATGCATTCACACATACAAAATATTTTTACAAGAAATCAGAAATTTTAATTTTTGTCAGTTATGTTAAATCTAACTTAGCTGCCAACATAAAGATTCTCATTTACTTGGTCTCGAGAAAATGTAGCACATAGTAAGTAGACCAAAATGTTTATTAAATGAAAACACAGAGCAGAGATAGGGGGGCTGCTAGGCAGACTGGGTTGCACCTGATTACCTGGATGATAATAAACTGCACAAAACCTCGGTCAAATTAATATTGAAACTGCCTTTTGCTTGGGCTCGTTTCCCTTGCGGAAGAAGGATGACCAAGAAGATGAACAGGAAAGAAATGAGAAACTGAGGCCTTTGCTTAGTAGCTAAAGGCCACCTTCTGTAACACGAAATAGTCTACAAGTGGCCTTGAACTCTGCCGTGATTCAGTGACAGAGTTCCCTCATGTCTTCTACCCAGGTTGAAGTCCAGCAAAATTGCGACTGTCCTCTTTACAACTTGTGAGACCACACTGCTTCTGCATTTGCCTGTTGTATGAGATTTACACTTGTTTTAAGGCAACATTTTGTTTCAGTTGGGCTGGTGGCCATACCCAGCACTAGCCAGTCAATAGTGAGATGGCTCCTCATGGAGGAGGCTTGGCTTGATGCTGAGGGTCTTTAACCCACATATACAAGAGAGTTGCCACTAAGGGATGGAAGCCAGGCTGATAACCAAGTGCTACACAGAGTTTCTATCTGTCCCTCCTCACCATTTTTGGCTGGCAGGATTTGAGCATTTTAGGGCTTGGGAAGATAGTATTACTAAATCTACTAAAATACATCACCCATCCTTATAGACTTTGGCCAGTTGCTGAGCAAATTAACTTCACAACTGAAGTGGGCCACACTGGCCTTTGTGGTCCCCCACTCCTCTTAGAATTTGTGTGCGTGGGGCCTACTGGAGGGTGGGAGGTGGGAGGAGGGGGAGGATCAGGAAAAATAACTGATATTAGGCCAATGTATGGGTGATGCAATAATCTGTACAACAAACTCTCATGACACACATTTCTATATGTAGCAAACCTGCACATCCTGCACATGTACTCCTGAACTTAAAAGTTAAAAAAAAAAAAAAAAAAGATCTGTGAGCTGAGCCAAACACCTGGGGATCTTTGTGCTTTTGACACACTGATGACTATGCCTGTCCGTGGGGAGATGAGCCTATAACTGCCCTGGGTTGTGTGACCACGGAGGCCACTTTATGATGATGGGCAGTGTCTGGGGCCTTTTGGGCTCGTTGCTTTTGGGTTTATACATGAATGCTGGACTCCCTGTGTGGTGGTGAACACCCCATGACTAAGTGCATGTCAGTGTCAGCACTGGCCCACACTCCTGGGTTCGTGTTTTCACTTTTTCATTCAGGACCTCAGGAGCTGGGGCCACTCCCATGGCCCTTCAGGTTCTCCACCTGAGCAGTCGGGATAATAAGGCAGACCCGGGGATGGCTCTGGTGAGGGTGGAGGAGTCACTGTACAGAGAGAGTAGAGCGGGGGTGGATTTTATTGTTAGAAGTGGACACTGGTGATTGGGTTGTATAAGTGGGAAATCTCTCCTGAGAAAACACACAGCCTCACCTGTACAGAAACACACACATTCACACCACACGATGCAGCCTCACACAAGACACCACCAATCCTCAAGCACCCAACTCAGCACCACCCAAAAGGGAGCACAGCTGCTTCCTCAAAATTTGGCCATAATTTTTCCCTGGGGAATTCATGTTTTAAAAAAACACTTCCCCTATACTTATTCCTATCACAATCCCAGGATCTGGGTGGCTCTTCACATTGAAACCAGGCAAGGATGCCACAGGTTTCTTGGCATCCAGATTGTTTTCTTGGCAAGTGATCCCAGAATACTTACTAGATTCACGCCTCAGAGGGGCCACCTGCACCACCTGGAATACAGAAACAAAACTTTTTGAGGGGTATGTCTTGTTGTGCATTATTTGCACAAGGCTCTGTTTCTCTCAATGAATACTGAAAACTTGATCAGAAAGTGTAGTCAACTTCAAGGCCTCCAAGACAAGGGTAGGATACACACTGGAAAAGACATCAGCTTCTGGATGGTGTATCTCTCAGGTCCACGTAGGTTGGCAAGTGCAAAATACTGAATCCAAGGAGTAGACATTGCTTCCAAGGACAAGGATCCCAAGGATACAGTCTACAACCTGAAGCCGTCATAGCTAAATGCCATTTTGGATTACATATCAGTTGCTAAGAGTCACTTCTTCCTCCCCCTCAGAAAACTGCATTTAATACCTGTCATGGACATTGTCATTTTTTCACATGTAAAGTCAGTTGAAAAAGAAAGACACCAAGAAAGGAACATTTCTATTTCAGAGAAAGCAAGGCAACCTTACCCTCGCATTGACTGGCCTCTCTCCATCTCCTCTGTCCTTGTGAACTAGAGACTCCTCAGAGGCTAGGAGGACACACAGCAACAGTTAGTCATAGATGCTTTTGTTCATGAGTTATTCAGGGAGCTCTGCTTAATGTGGACAACAGGACAGTGTGTGTGGATGTGTTTCATTAAAAGCACAGCTTGAGCTCCTGCCAGAAAATCTTCCCTCGCGGAAAGACAGGCAGGAACGAGGAGCTAAGGAGCAAGAAATAGAGTCCCTGGCATTTTGCTGATGGCAACTTAAGGCAATGGGAATGAGTCAGTCTACAAATGGTACTGAAGCACATGCTATAGTTTGATGAGAGTCCCACTGCTCACACTGTGAGGTTTGAAACCCAGTTAAATGGTTTTCTAAACCCTGTAAAAACAATATTAGCTTGCAGGATTTATGTCCCAAGACTAATTTTACCTCTGAGGATCCACAGTGGCTGTCACTGTAGTTATTATGTGTTTTAGCATTTTGCACTTGAATAAAAGCAAAGTTTAATAGACAGATTGGATTCAATTCTAGGCAAAACAGTCTATGGTATTTATTCACTAATCCTTTGTTATAACTGCTGATGGGAGAATTAGAAGTACTGAAATTATATCCTTTAAAATTAATTAAAGCATAATTATTAATCACACAATATTTTTTCATCCAGGCCTCCTTTTCTTTGTCATGCATGCATATTAATTGAGGATGGAGAATATCTACACTTGTTCAGGCCAGCCAACATACGACAGTTTACTTCAAGAGAGGAGACATGGGTTGAATGCTGGTATGTTTTAATTCTTCAGCACAAACAGTTGCAACAAGTGTGGTGAACTAATCACCAGATGGCCCTTTGCTGCCTTATTTGTCATTGTGCCTTACATGTAGCTTGCAGGATTTGATTACGCTTATGTTTTGTGGTGATCATACTTTCAACTATTCCTAAAATACTGCTTCAGTCTTATCTGTTTGGGGTCAACTGCTGAGGATTTCTTACAAATTAATGAAGTTTGTGAATCTAAAGTTCTACACAAAGGGGGAAATATTTGCAAATCATTTATCTTGTAAGAGACTAAAATTTAGAATATATTTTAAATATATTTAAGATATATTCAAACATCTACAACAACAAACTAAAAATCAGACAACTTTTTAAAAATGGGCAAAAGACTTCAACACTTTATGTACAGTATATGATACATATTTGTTGTACTTTTGTATTTTATGTACAGTATACGATACATATTTGGTGTACTTTGATATTTTATGTACACAATAAAATATATATCTTGTGTACTGTGGTATTTTAGGTATGGCATATAATACATATATGGTGAACACTGATATTTTATGTACAGTACATAATATAAGTTTGGTGTACTTTGACATTTTATGTACAGAATATAATATATATTTTGTGTACTTTAATAGTTTATGTACAGTATATAATAAATATTTGGTGTACTTTAATATTTTATGTACAGTATATAATATATAATTGGTGTACTTTGATATTTTATGTTCAGTATATAATATATATTTGCTGTACTTTGATATTTTTTGTAGAGTATATAATGTCTGTTTGGTATACTTTGATATTTTATGTACAGTATATAATACATATTTGGGGTATTTTGATATTTTATTTAGAGTATATAAGTTTTTTGTACTTTGATATATTAGGAACAGTATATAATACATATTTGGTGTGCTTTGATATTTTATATACAGTACATGATTGATATCTGGTGTAATTTGATATTTTAGGTATAGTATATGATACATATCATCTGTAATTTGATATTACATATTCAGTATATGATATATATTTTGAGTACTTTGATAATTTATGTGCAGTATATAATATATGTTTTGTGTACTTTGATATTTTATGTACAGTATATGATACAACTTTTGTGCATTTTGATATTTTATCTACAGCTTATCGTACATATTGCGTGTACTTTCATATTTTATGTATAGAATATAATATATATTTTGTGTGCTTTGATATTTTATGTAGAGTATATAACATATATTTGGTGTGCTTTCATGTTTTATGAACAGTATATGATATATATTTGGTGTGCTTTGATATTTTGTGTAGAATACATGATATATATTTGCTGTGCTTTGATATTTTATGTACAGTATATGAGATATATTTGGTGTGTTTTTATATTTTATGTACTGTATATGATGCATATTTGGTTTGCTTTGATATTTTATATACAGTATATGATACACGTTAGGTGTGCTTTGAAATTTTATATACCGTATATGATACATTTGGTTGTACCTTGATATTTTATGCACAGTACATGATAAATATTTTGTGTACTTTGATATTTTTTGTACAGTAAATGATACATATTTGGTGTACTTTGCTATTTTATGTACAGTGTACGTTTCATATTTGGTGTACTTTGAGGTTGTATGCAGAGAAAATGATACATATTTTGTGTAATTTTATATTTTATGTAAAGTATATGATACAAGTTTGGTGTACTTTGATATTTTATGTACAGTATATGATACAAACTTGGTGTACTTTGGTATTTTATCTACAGTATAAAATATATATTTGGTGTATTTTGATATTTTATGTCCAGTATATGATACATATCTGGTGTACTTTGATATTTTATGTACAGTATATAATACATATTTGGGGTACTTTGATATTTTATGTACGAAAGGTAATACATATTTGGGATAGTTTGATATTTTTTGTATAGTATATAATACAAATTTTGGTGTACTTTGATATTTATTGTATTGTATATGATACATATTTGGTGGAATTTGGTATTTTATATACAGTATATGATACAAATTTGGTGTACATTGATATTTTATGTACGGAATGTAATACATATTTGGTGTAATTTCATATTTTATGTACAGTATATAATACATATTTGGTGTACTTTGATATCTTATGTACAGTATATAATACATATTCAGTGTACTTTGATATTTAATGTACAGTATAAAATACATATTCGGTGTACTTTGGTATTTTATGTTCAGTATATTATATATAATCCGTCTACTTCGATATTTTATATACGGTTGATATTTTATATACATTGTAGAACATACCTTTGGTGTACTTTGATATTTTTTGTACAGTATATGATTCATATATGGTGTACTTTGATATTTTATGTACATTATATGACACATATCTGGTGTACTTTGCTATATTATGTACAGTATATGATTCATATCTGGTGTACTTTGATATTTTATGTACAGTATATGATACACATTTTGTGTACTTTAATACTTTATGTACAGTATATAATATATATTTTGTGTATTTTGACATTTTATATACAGCATATTATATATATGGTGTACTTTGATATTTTATATATGGTGTATAATACGTATTCGGTGTACCTTGATATTTTATGTATGGTACGTAATACATATTCGGTGTACTTTGATATTTTATGTACCGTATATAATAAGTCTTCTGTGTACTTTGATATTTAATGTACAGTATATAATTTATATTTGGTGTACTTTGGTTTTTTAAGTAAAGTAGGTAATGCACATATGGTGTACTTTGATTTTTTATGTACGGTATATAATACGTGTTTGGAGTATTTTGATATTTTGTGTACTGTATATAATATGTATTCGGTGTAATTTGATATTTTATGTACAGTATATTATACATATTTGGGGTAATTTGATATTTAATGTACAGTATATAATACACATTTAGGTACCCTTATATTTTATACAGTGTATAGTACATATTTGGGATACTTTGATATTATTTCTACAGTATATAATACATATTTCAGGTACTTTGATATTTTATGTACAGTATGTCATACGTATTCGGGGAAATTTGATATTTTATGTACCATATATAATATGCATTCGGTGTACTTTGATATTTTATGTACGGTATATAATACGTATTTGGTGTACTTTGATATTTAATGTACAGTATACAATATGTATTTGGTTTACTTTGATATTTTATGTATGTTATATAATATGTATTCGGTTTACTTTGATATTTTACATATGGTATATAAGAAGTTTTCGGTGTAATTTGATATTTTATATATGGTATATAATACGTATTCGGTGTAGATGATACATGATGTATGGTATATACTACGTATTCATTGTACTTTGATATTTTTAGTACGGTATGTAATACGTATTTGCTGTACTTTCATATTTTACGTACGGTACATAATACGTATTCGGTGTAGTTTGATATTTTAGGTTCGGTATATAATACATATTCGGTTTAGTTTGATATTTTACGTACAGTATGTAACACGTATTCGGTGTAATTTGATATTTTATGTGCGGTATATAATACTTATTCGGTGTACTTTCATATTTTATGTAAGGTATATACTACGTATATGGTGTACTTTGATATATTATGTACTGTATATAAAACGTACTCGGTGTACTTTGATATTTTATGTACAGTATATAAAACGTATTTGGTGTACTTTCATATTTTATGTACAGTTTATAATATATATTCTGTGTATTTTGACATTTTATGTACAGTCTATTACATATTCGGTGTACTTTCATATTTTATGTACTTTATATAATACATATTCGGTGCATTCTGATATTTTATGTACGGTATATAATACATATTCGATGTACCTTGATATTTTATGTACGCCATATAATGTGTATTTTGTGTATTTTGAAATAGAATGTATGGTATATAATACACATTCGGTGTACTTTAATAATTTATGTATGGTATATAATATGTATTTGGTGTATTTTGATATTTTATGTACAGTATATAATATGTATTTGGTGTAATTCCATATTTTACGTACGGTATATAATACTTATTTGGTGTACTTTGATATTTTATCTACAGTATATAATACATATTTGGTGAACTTTGATATTTTATGTACCATATATAATATACATTTGGTGTACTTTGATATTTTATGTACATTATGTAATACATACTTGGTGTACTTTGATATTTTATGCACAGTATATAATATATATGTGTTGCAGTTTGATATTTCATGTACGGTATATAATATGTATTCAGTGTACTTTGATATTTTATGTACAGCATATAATAGGTATTCGTTGTACTTTAATTGTTTATGTACAGTATATAATACGTATTTGGTGTTCTTTGACATTTTATTTACAGAATATAATACCTATTCAGTGTTCTTTGAAATTTTATGTACGGTATATAATACGTATTCCATGTACTTTGATATTTCATGTACCGTGTATAATATGTGTTCCGTGTAGTTTGATATTTTATGTACGGTATATAATACGTGTTCAGTGTAGTTTGATATTTTATATACGCTATATGATACGTATGCAGTGTTCTTTGATATTTTATATACGGTATATAATGCATATTCAGTGAAGTTTGATATTTTATATACGGTATATAACAAGTATTCAGTGTACTTTGATATTTTATGTACAGCATATAATAGGTATTCGTTGTACTTTAATAGTTTATGTAGAGTATATAATACATGTTCGGTGTACTTTGATATTTTATGTACAGTATATAATACGTATTCGGTGTACTTAGAAATTTTATGTAAGGTATATAATACGTATTCCGTGAACTTAGATATTTAATGTACGATATATAATATGTGTTACGTGTACTTTGATATTTTATGTACGGTATATAATAAGTGTTCAGTGTAGTTTGATATTTTATGTAAGGTATATGATATGTATGCAGTGTTGTTTGATATTTTATGTATGGTATATAATATGTATTCGGTGTATTTTGATATTTTATGTATGGTATATAATACGCATTCGGTGTATTTTGATATTTTATGTATGTATATAATACGTTTTCAGTGTATTTTCATATTTTATATACGTAATATAATACATATTCGGTGTTCTTTGATATTTAATGTACGGTATATAATACGTATTCTGTGTTCTTTGATATTTTATGGATGGTATGTAATACGTATTTTGTGTACTTTGATATTTTATGTACGGTATATAATACATATTCAGTGTACTTTGATATTTTATGAACAGTATATAATACATATTTGGGGAACTTTGATATTTTATGTACAGTATATAATACATATTTGGGGTACATTGTTATTTTAAGTACTGTACATAATACATATTTGGGGTACTTTGATATTTTATGTACAGTATATAATATATTTATGGTGTACTTTGCTATTTTATGTACGTTATGTAATATAAATTTTGTGTACTTTGTTATTTTAGGTGCAGTATATAATATATGTTTAGTGTACTCTGACATTATATGCACAGTATAAAAAATATGTTTGGTGTACTATGATAATTTATGTACACTATATATATTTGGTTTAATTTCATATTTTATGTACAGTATATTATACATATTGGGTGTTCTTTGATATTTTATCTACAGTATATAATATGTAGGTGGTGTACTTTGATATTTAACTATGGTATATAATATATATTTGGTGTACTTTGATATTGTATGTACATTATTAAATAAATATTAGCTGTAAATTGATATTTTATTTACAGTATATAATATATATTTGTTGTACTTTGATATTTTACGTGTAGTATGCAATAAATATTTGGAGAAGTTCCATAGTACATGTACAGTATATAAGATATATTTGGTGTACTTTCATATTTTAAGTAAAGTATATAATACATATTTGGTGTACTTTGATATTTTATGTACAGTATATAATATATATTTGGGGTACTTTGATATTTTATGTACAGTATGTAATACATATTAGTGGTACTTTGATATTTTATGTACAGTATATAATACATATTTGGGGTTCTTTGATATTTTATGTAAAGTATATAATACATATTTGGGGTATTTTGATATTCTATGTACAGTATATAATATATATTTGCTGTACTTTGATATTTTATATACAGTATAGAATATATATTTGGTGTACTTTGATATTTTGTGTACAATATAGAATATATATTTGGTGTACTTTGAAGTTTTATGTACAGTATAGAATATATATTTGGTGTACTTTGATATTTTATGTACAGTATAGAATATACATTTGGAGTAAACTGATATTTTATGTACAGTATGGAATATATATTTGTTGTACTTTGATATTTTTTGCACGGTATAGAATATATATTTGGTGTCATTTGATATTTAATGTACAGTGTGGAATATATATTTGGTGTACTTTGATTTTTTATGTACAGTATAGAGTATATATTTGGTGTACTTTGATATTTTATGTACCATATACAATATATAGTTTGGATACTCTGATGTTTTATGTACAGTATAGAATATGTAGTTTGTGCACTTTGATATTTTATGTACAGTATAGGATACATAGATTGTGCACTTTGATATTTTATATCCATTACATAGTATATAGTTTGTGTACTTTGATATTTTATGTACAGTACATAATATATTGTTTGCATACTTTGATATTTTATGTACAGTACATAACATATAGTGTGGGTACTTTGATATTTTATGTACAGTACATAATATATAGATTGGGTAATTTGATGTTTTATGTACAGTACATAATATATATTTTGGGAACTTTGATTTATTATGTACAGTATAGTATAAATATTTTGAATACTTTGATATTTTATGTACAGTATACTATATATAATTTGAGTACTTTGATATTTTATGTACAGCATTCAATATATATTTTGGGTACTTTGATATTTTATGTACAGTAATGAATATATATTTAGGGTACTTCGATATTTTATGTACAGTATAGAATACATATTTTGGGTACTTTGATATTTTATGTAAAATATGGAATATATATTTTTTGTACTTTGATATTGTATGTACAGTATAGAATATATATTTGGTGTACTTTGATATTTTATGTACCTTATAGAATATATATTAGCTGTAATTTGATATTTTATGTACAGTATATGATATATATTTGTTGTATATTGATATTTTATTTACAGTGTAGTATATATATTTGGTGTAGTTTGATATTTTATGTTCAGTGTGGAATACATATTTGGTATACTTTGATATCTTTTGTAGAGTATAGAATACATATTTGGTGTACTTTGGTATTTTATGTACAGCATAGAATATATATTTTGTGTACTTTGATATTTAATATACAGTACATAATATATAGTTTGCATACTTTGATATTTTATGTACACTATACAATATATAGTGTTGGTACTTTGATATTTTATGTAGACTATGGCATATATAGTAAGGGTACTTTGATATATTATGTAAAGTATAGAATATATAGTTTGTGCGCTTTGATATTTCATGTACATTACATAATATGTATTTTGGGTACTTTGATATTTTATGTTCATTACATAATATATAATTTGTGTACTTTGATATTTTATATTCAGTACATAGTATAGACTTTTGATGTTTTATGTACACTACATAATATATAGTTTGGGTACTTTGATATTTTATGTGTAGTACATAACATATAGAGTGGGTACTTTGGTATATTATGTACAGTACATAATATATAATTAGGGTACTTTGAAATTTTATGTACAGTACACAATATATATTTTGGGAACTTTGATATATTATGTACAGTATAGTATATGTATTTTGAGTACTTTGAAATTTTATGTACAGTATATTATATATATTTAGGGTACTTTGATATTTAATGTACAGTATACAATATATATTTTGAGTACTTTGATATTTTATGTACAGTATAGTATATATATATTGGGCACTTTGATGTTTAATGTACAGTGTTCAATATATATTTGGGTACTTTATACTTTATGTACAGTAAATAACATATATTTTGGGTACTTTGGTATTTTATGTACACTATAGAATACATTTATTAGTACTTTGATAATTTATGTATAATATAGAATATACATTTTTGGTACTTTGATATTTTATGTACAGTATAGAATATATATTTTTGGTACTTTGATATTTTATTCACAGTATAGAATATATATTTGGGGTAATTTGATATTTAATACACAGTATAGAATATATATTTGGTGTACTTTGATATTTTATGTACAATATATAAGGTATAGTTTGTGTACTTTCACATATTATGTACAATATATAAGATATAGTTTGTGGACTTTGATATTTTATGTACAACATATAAGATATAGTTTGTTTTCTTTCATATTTTATGTACAATATATAAGATATAGTTTGTTTACTTTCATATTTTATATACAATATATTAGATACGGTTGGTGTACTTTCATGTTTTATGTACAATATATAAGAAATGTTTGGTGTACTTGGATATTTTATGTATTATATATATAATATAGTTCGTGTACTTTGATATTTTATGTACAATATATAAGATAGTTTGTGTACTTTCATATTTTATGTAAACTATATAAGATAAAGTTTGTGTACTTTCATATTTTATGTAAAATAAGTAAAATATATTTTTTGTACTTTGGTATTTTATGTACAATATAATATTTATTTTGGGTACTTTGATATTTTATGTACAATATATAACATATATTATTTATAATTTGATATGTTATGTACAATATATAATATATGTTTTGTGTACTTTGATATTTTATGTGCAATATATAATAAATGTTTTCTGTATTTGATATTTTATGTATAATATATAATATATATTTGTTGTACTTTGAAATTTTATGTACAGTATATAATATATTTTGTGTACTTTAATATTTTATGTACATTATATGATATATATGGTGTAATTTGCTATTTTATGTACTGTATATAATATATAATTGGTGTACTTTGATATATTATGTACAGTATATAATATATATTTGGTGTACTTTGATATTTTATGTGCAGTATATAATTTACATTTGGTGTACTTTGATATTTTATGTACAGTATATAATATACATATGGTGTACTTTGATATTTTATGTACAGTATATATTACATATTTGGTGTACTTTAATATTTTAGGTACAGAATAGTACACAAATTTGGTGTACTTTTTGATATTTTATGTACCGTATATAATATATATTCCGTTTACTTTGACATTTTATGTACCGTATATAATATATATTTTGTGTACTTTTGTATTTTATGTATGGTATACAATACGTGTTTTGTGTACTTTGATATTTTATGTTCGGTATGTAATACGTATTCGGTGTACTTTGATATTTTATGTACGGTACATAATACGTTTACGGTGTACTTTGATAATTTTTGTATGGTATATATAACGCATTTGGTGTAGTTTCATATTTTAGGTACAGTATATAATATATGTTCAGTGTACTTTGACATTTTATGTACGGTATATAATACTTATTGGGTGTACTTTGATATTTTATGTACGGTATATAGAACGTGTTCGGTGTAATTTGATATTTTACGTACGGAATATAATACGTATTCGGTGTACTTTGATATTTTATATACGCTATATAATACTTATTCAGTGTACTTTGATATTTTATGCACAGTATATAATACGTAATCGGTGTACTTTGATATTTATTTACGATATATTGTACATATTGGGTGTACTTTGATATTACATGTACTGTATATGATACGTATTGGGTGTATTTTGATATTTTGCAAACGGTATATAGAACGTATTCGGTGTACTTTGATATTTTACGTATAGTATATAATACGTATTCCGTGTATTCTCATATTTTATGTACTGTATATATTGTATATTTGGTGTAGTTTGATATTTTATGTACAGTATATTACACGTTCGGTGTACTTTGATATTTTATGTACGGTATATGATTCCTATTCGGTGATTTTGATATTTTATGTACGGCATATAATACGTCTTCGGTGTACTTTGATATTTTTTATACGGTATATAATATGTATTTGGTGTAGTTTGATATATAATATACGGTGCATAATACGTATTCGGTGTGCTTTAATATGCTATGTATGGTATATAATATGTATTTGGTATATTTTGATAATTCATGTGCGGTATTTAATAAGTATTTTGTGTAATTTGATATTTTATGCACGGCATATAATACGTAGTTGGTGTAATTTGATATTTTATGTATGGTACATAATACATATTCGGTGTACTTTGATATTTTATGTACGGTATATAATACATATTCGGTGATTCTGATATTTTATATACAGAATATAACACATATTCGGTGTACTTAGATATTTTATGTACAGTATAAAGTAAGTATTTGGTGTTCTTTGATATTTTATGTACAGTATATAATATATATTTGGTGTACTTTGATATTTTATGTACAGAATATAATACATATTCAAAGTGCTTTGATATTTTATGTACAGTATATAGTATATATTTGGTGTACTTTAATATTATATGCACAGTATATAATTTATATTTGGTGTACTTTGATATTTTATGTACAGTATATAATATATATTTGGTTTACTTTGATGTTTTATTTATGGTATATAATACGTATTCAGTGAAATTTGATATTTTATCTACAGTATGTAATACGTAGTCGGTTTATTTTGATATTTTATGTATGGTATATAATATGTGTTCGGTGTACTTTGATATTTTATGTACGGTATATAATACGTATTCGTTGTAATTTTATATTTTAAGTATGGTATATAATACATATTCGGTGTACTTTGATATTTTATGTGTGGTGTTTAATACGTATTTGGTGTACTTTGATATTTTATTTACGGTATATAATACGTATTCGGTGTACTTTGATATTTTATATACAGTATATAATACGTATTTGGTGTACTTTGATATTTTATGACCGGTAGATAATACTTATTCGTTGTAGATTGATATTTTATGTATGTATATAATACGTATACGGTGAACTTTGATATTTTATATACGGTATGTAATACGTATTTGGTGTACTTTGATATTTTATGTACTGTATTCAACACGTATTCTGTGTACTTTCATATTTAATGTACGTCATATAATACGTAATCGGTGTACTTTGATATTTTATGTATGGTATATAATACGTATTCAGTGTACTTTGATATTTTATGTACAGTATATAATAGATGTTCTGTGCACTTTGATGTTTTATGTACAGTATATTACATATTCGGTGGGCTTTATTTTATGTATGCTATATAATACGTAATCTGTGTACTTTGATATTTTAAGTACGGTATATAATACATATTCGGTGTACTTTGATCTTTTGTGTACTGTATATAATACGTATATGGTGCACTTTGATATTTTATGTACAGTATATAATACGTATTCGGTGTACTTTGATATTTTATGTATGGTATATAATACGTGTTTGGTGTACTTTGGTATTTTATGAACAGTATATAATACATTTTCTGTGTACTGTGACATTTTATGTACAGTATATTACATATTTGGTGTACTTTGATATTTTATATATGGTATATACTACATATTTGGTGTACTTTGATATTTTATGTATGGTATATAATACATATTAGGTGTACTTTGATATTTTATGTACAGTATATAACAGATATTGGGGTACTTTGATATTTTATGTACAGTATGTACTAAATATTTGTGGGACTTTGATATATTATGTACAGTATATAATACATATTTGTGGTAAATTGATATATTATGTACAGTATATACTACATATTTGTGGTACTTTGATATTTTATGTACGGTATGAAATACGTATTCAGTGTACTTTGACATTTTATGTACAGTATATAATACGTATACGGTGCACTTTGATATTTTATGTATGGTATATAATACGTATTCGGTGTAATTTTATATTTTAAGTATGGTATATAATACATATTCAGTGTACTTTGATATTTTATGTGTGGTGTTTAATACGTATTTGGTGTACTTTGATATTTTATTTACGGTATATAATACGTATTCGGTGTACTTTGATATTTTATATACAGTATATAATACGTATTTGGTGTACTTTGATATTTTATGACCGGTAGATAATACTTATTCGTTGTAGATTGATATTTTATGTATGTATATAATACGTATACGGTGAACTTTGATATTTTATATACGGTATGTAATACGTATTTGGTGTACTTTGATATTTTATGTACTGTATTCAACACGTATTCTGTGTACTTTCATATTTAATGTACGTTATATAATACGTAATCGGTGTACTCTGATATTTTATGTATGGTATATAATACGTATTCAGTGTACTTTGATATTTTATGTACAGTATATAATAGATGTTCTGTGCACTTTGATGTTTAATGTACAGTATATTACATATTCGGTGGGGTTTGTTATTTTATGTACGGTATATAATACATATTCTGTGTACTTTGATATTTTAAGTACGGTATATAATACATATTCGGTGTACTTTGATCTTTTGTGTACTGTATATAATACGTATATGGTGCACTTTGATATTTTATGTACAGTATATAATACGTATTCGGTGTACTTTGATATTTTATGTATGGTATATAATACGTGTTTGGTGTACTTTGGTATTTTATGAACAGTATATAATACATTTTCTGTGTACTGTGACATTTTATGTACAGTATATTACATATTTGGTGTACTTTGATATTTTATATATGGTATATACTACATATTTGGTGTACTTTGATATTTTATGTATGGTATATAATACATATTAGGTGTACTTTGATATTTTATGGACAGTATATAACAGATATTGGGGTACTTTGATATTTTATGTACAGTATGAACTAAATAATTGTGGGACTTTGATATATTATGTACAGTATATAATACATATTTGTGGTACATTGATATATTATGTACAGTATATACTACATATTTGTGGTACTTTGATATTTTACGTATGGTATGAAATACGTATTCAGTGTACTTTGACATTTTATGTATAGTATATAATACGTATACGGTGCACTTTGATATTTTATGTATGGTATATAATACGTATTCTGTGTACTTTGATATTTTATGTATGGTGTATAATATGTGATCGGTATACTTTGATGATTTATGAACACTATATAATACGTATTCAGTGTACTTTGATATTTTATGTATGGTATATAATACGTATTCGGTGTACTTTGATATTTTATGTCCGGTATTTAATACGTATTCGGTGTACTTTGATATTTTACGTACGTTGCATAATACATATTCGTTGTACTTTGATATTTTACGTACAGTATATAATATGTATTCTGTGTAATTTCATATTTTATGTACGGTATATAATACCTATTTGGTGTACTTTGATATGGAATATTTGGTGTACTTTGATATTTTATTTAAAGTATAAAATATATATTTGGTGTACTTTGATATTTTAGGTGAAGTGTATAGAATATATTTGCAGTAGTTTTATAGTTTACATAGAGTATATAATATAATTTTGGTGTACTTTGTATTTTTTGTATACTATGTAACATATATATGGTGTACTCTGATATTTTATGTACAGTGTATAATATGAGTTTGGTGTACTTTGATATTTTATGTACAGTATAAAATATATATTTTGTGTACTTTGATATTTTATGTACAGTATTTAGTATATATTTGGTGTTCTTTGATATATTACGTACAGTATATAATATCTGTTGGGTGTACTTTGATATTTTATATACAGTATATAATGTATATTTGGTGTTCTTTGATATTTTATGTATAGTTTATAATATATATCTGTTGTACTTTCATATTTTATGTACAGTATACAATACATATTTTGTGTACTTTGATATTTTATGAACAGTATAAAATAAGTTTGGTGTAAATTGATATTTTGTGTACAGCATTTAATATGTGTTCGGTGTACTTTGATATATTATATACACTAGATAATATATATTTGATATACTTTGACATTTTATGTACAGTATAAAATCAATATTTGGTGAAAATTGATGTTTTATGTACAGTGTCTAATATATATTTGTTGTTCTTTGTTATTTTTTGTACAGTATATAAGATATATTTGGTGTACTTTCACATTTTATGTACAGTATATATGATATATTTGTGGTAATTTCATAACTTATGTACAGTGTATAATATATATTTGGTGTACTTTGATAATATATGTGCTGTATATAACAAATATTTGTTGTAATTTCATATTTCATGCACAGTATATAAGATATATTTTGTGTACTTTCATATATTATGTACAGTATATAAGATATATTTGGTGTACTTCCATATTTTATGTACAGTATATAAGGTATATTTGGTGTACTTTCACATTTTTTATACAGTATAATATATATATGTGGTGTACTTTGCTGTTTTATGTACAGTTTATAATATATATTTGGTGCACTTTGATAATTTATGTACAGTAGATAATATATATTTAGTGAAATTTTATATTTTATGTACAGTATATGAGATATATTTGGAGTACTTTCTTATTTTATGTACTGTATATAAGATATATTTTGTTTACTTTCATTTATTATGTACAGTATATAATATATATATGGTGTACTTTCATATTTTAGGTACAGTATATAATATATATCTGGTGTAGTTTGATATTTCATGTACAGTAAAAAACATAAAATTTGTGTACCTTGATATTTTATATACAGTATATAATAAGTAATTGGTGCACTTTCATATTTTAAGTACAGTATATAATATTTATTTTGTTTACATTGATATTTTTTGTACAGTGTATGCATTTGGTGTGCTTTGATATTTTATGTACAGTATAAAAGATATGTTTGGTGTGCTTTGATAATTCATCTACAGTTAGTAATATGTATTTGGTGTAGTTTGAAATTTTATGTACCCTATATAAAATACATTTGGTATACTTTCATATATTATGTACACTATGTAGTATATATTTGGGGTACTTTGATATATTATGAAGAGTATATAATATATATTTGGTGTACTTTGATATTTTATGTACAGTATATAAAATATATTTGGTGTACTTTGATATTTTAAGTGCAGTATATAATATGTATGGTGTATTTTCATATCTAATATACAGTATACAATATATATTTGCTATACTTTTATATTTTATGTACAGTATATAATATATATTTGATGTCATTTCATACTTTATGTACACTATATTATATATTTGGTGCTCTTTGATATTTTATGTACAGTAGATAATATATATTTCGTGTACTTTGATATTTTATGTACAGTATATAATGTATATTTGGTGTACTTTGATAGTTTATGTACACTACATTATATATTTGCTGCACTTTGATATTTTATGTGCAGTATATAATATATATTCGGTGTACCTTGATTCTTTATGTACAGAATATAATATACATTTGGTGTACTTTGATATTTTATATACAGTATATAATATATATGGTGTAATTTGATTTTTTATGTACAGTATATAATATAAATTTGTTGTACTTTCATATTTTATGTAAAGTATATAATATATATTTGGTGTACATTGATATTTTATCTACAGTACATAATATATATTTGCTGTACTTTCATATATTATGTACAGTATGTAATATACATTTGGTGTACTTTGATATTTTATGTACAGTATATAATGTAGTTTTAGTGTACTTTGATTTTTTATGTACAGTGTTGAATATACATGTGGTGTAGTTTGATATTTTACGTATACTATATAATATATATTTTGTGTAATTTTATACTTTATGTACACTGTATAATATATATTTGGTGTACTTTGATATTTTTGTACAGTATATAATATATATTAGGTATAGTTTGATATTTATAAATAGTACATAATATACATTTCGTGTACTTTGATACTTTATGTTCAGTAAATTATATATATTTGGTATAATTTGATATTTTATCTACATTATATAATATATATTTGGTGTACTTTCGCATTTCATGTACAGTATTTAATATATATTTTGAGTACTTTGATAATTTATCTACAGTATATAATATACAATTTGTGTACTTTGTTATTTTATGTACAGTATATAATATATAATTGGTTTCCTTCGATACTTTATGTACACTATATTATTTATTTGTTGTACTTTGATATTTTATGTTCAGTATATAATATATATTTAATGTACTTTGACATTTTATGTACAGTACATAATATATATTTTGTGTACTTTGATATTTTATGTACAGTATATAATGTTTATTTGGTGTACTTTGAAAATATATGTACAGTATATAATATATATTGTTGCAGTTTTATATTTTATGCACAGTTTACAATATATATTTGTTGTACTTTACTATTTTATGTACAGTATATTATATATTTGTTTTACTTTGATATTTTTGTATAGTATATAATATATATTTGGTGTAAATTTAAATTTTATGTACAGTGTATAATATATTTGGTGTACTTTGATATTTTATATACAGTATATAATATATACGGTGTACTTTATTATTTTATGTACAGTATAAATTATATGTTTGTGGTATTTTTATATTTTATGTACAGTATATAATATATATTTGCTTTATTTTGATATTTTATGTAGAGTACAAAATGTATATTTTGTGTACTTTGATATTTTATGTACAGTATAAAATGTACATTTGGTGCAATTTGATATTTTAGGTACAGTATATAATGTATATTTTGTGTAGTTTGATATTTTACTTACAGTGTATAATATATATTTGGTGTACTGGATATTTCATATACAGTATATAATATGTATTTGGTGTACTTTGATATTTTATGTATAGTATATAATATTTATTTGGTGTAATTTGATATTTCATGTACAGTATATTAAAATATGTATTTGGTGTACTTTGATATTTTGTGTACCGTGTATAATATATATTTGGTGTACTTTGATAATTTATGTGAAGTAAATAATATATTATTGGTGTAATTTGGTATTTTATTTGCAGTATATAATACAGATTTGATTTATTTTGATATTTTACGTACAGAATATAATACGTATTTGGAGATCTTTGATATTTTATGTACAGCATAACATATATATTTGGTGTACTTTGATATAGTATGTACGGTATATAATATATATGTGCTGTAATTTGATATTTTATGTACAGTACATAATATATATTTGGTGTAATTTTATATTTACATACACTATATAATATATATTTTGTGTAGTGTGATATTTTATGTACACTAGATAATGTATATTTGGTGTACTGTGATGTTTTATGTACATTGTACAATATGTTTGGTGTACTTTGATATTTCATGTACAGTGTATAATATATATTTGGTGTACTTTGATATTTTATGTACTGTATGTAATATATATCTTGTGTATTTTCATATTTTATGTACAGTATATAATATATATTTGCTGTAGTTTTATATTTCATGTACACTATATAATATGAATTTAGTGTAATTTGATATTTTATGTACAGTCTATAATATATATTCGGTATGCTTCTACATTTTATGTACGGTATATAATACATATTTTGTGTATTTTCACATTTTATGTACAGCATATAATATATATTTGGTGTTCTTTTATGTTTTATGTAAAGTATATAATATATATTTAGTGTAATTTGATATTTTATGTACGGTGTATAATATATATTTGGAGAATTTTAACATTTTATGCACAGTGTATAATATACATTTGTTGTCCTTTGATATTTTAAGTATAGTATATAATAAATATTAGGTGGCCTTTGATATTTTATGTACCATAGATAATATACATTTGGAGTATTCTGATATTTTATGGACAGTATATAATATATATTTGGTGTACTGTGATAATTTATGTACAGTATATAATATATGTTTCGTGTGCTTTGATATTTTATGTAAGGTATATAATATATATTTGGTGTAATTTGATATTTTATGTACTGTATATAATACATATTTTTGTATTTTCATATTTTATGTACAGTATATAATATGTATATGGGGTACTTTTATATTTTATGTACAGTATATAATACGTATTTAATGTAATTTGATATTTCATGTACAGTATATAATATATATTTGCTGTGCTTTTATATTTTTTGTACAGTATATAATATATATTTGGTGTAATTTGATATTTTATGTACAGTATGTAATATATATTTTGTGTATTTTTACATTTTATGTACTGTATATAATATATTTTTGGTGTACTTTTATATTTTGTGTACAGTATATAATATATATTTAGTGAAATTTAATATTTAATGTACAGTATATAATATATATTTGGTGAAATATGACATTTTATGTACAGTATATAACATATATTTGGTGTACTGTGATATTTTATATACAGTATATAATATGTATTTGGTGTACTGTGATATTTTTTATACACTATATAATGTATGTTTGGTGTACTTTGATTTTTTTTATGGTATATAATATATATTTGGTGTGCTTTGATATTTTATATACAGTATATAATATACATCTGGTGTACTGTGATATTTTATTTACAGTATATAATATATATTTGGTGTACTGTGATATTTTATGCACATTATATAACATATATTTTGTATACTTTGATATTTTATGTACAGTATATAACATATATTTTGTGTATTTTCATATTTTATGTACAGTATATAATATACATTTGGGGTACTTTTATATTTTTTGTACAGTATATAATATGTA